>NW_026060315.1:1686270-1747626 GCF_024139225.1 Suncus etruscus | reverse complement strand
GGTCACGCACTGGATTACCAACTCATCAATAATTTTATGAGGAAGTAAGTATTAAAGTATTTCAATTGATCATATGTCCCAATATGGACCTTAGACACTTCCTAGAATGATATAGTTTGATTAAACTGTACGACTTTCAGTTTTAGGGAAAATCTAATTTCTTTTTTGCTTTCACCTCCAGAGGGTAATTCTATGTATTCCCCAGGGGTTTCTTTTCATCAAAGACACTTGGTTGCATGCAGTAAGTACTTTATTAATTTGGGAATTGAACATGAGCATGGAAATGCAAGGGAAAAAGAGACAGGGGCTGATCTACTCAGGACTCTAGGAAAGAAAGGTGAACAATTTGAAAGACGATGCCAGTTGATGGTCTGATTTCTGATTCCGGCATCGGAGATGATGTTTTCTTGACCAGAGTATTCAGGATATCTTTTGGCATCTACAAAATTAAAATGAGAACATTGTAAGCTGCTATCAATGGTACAATATTCCCAGATATCAGAGGGAATGTAAATATTTATGAAAGAGAATTTTTATGCAGAAGTTTACGGGTAGAAATTTGTTGTTTTTGGTTAAACTTTGCAAAGCTCATGGCTCACTCCCATTTTTGGTCAAGGTTGGATTCATTCTTCTGCACTTAGGAATTACTTCTGGCAGAACTTTTGAGGAACATATGGAATGCTGAGGTTAAAATCCAGAGACACATAAAATTTAAACACAATCTGACTGTACTATCCCTCCAGCCCCTTTGTATTTTACTCTTTTTTTTTTAATTTTTCGTTTGTTTGTTTTGGGTCACACACAGCAGCGCTCAGGGGTTCCTCCTGATCCTATGCTCAGAAATCTCTCCTGGCTGGCCCTAGAGACTATATGGAATGCCGGGATTCGAACCACCATCATTCTGCATTTGAGGCAAATGCCCTACCTCCATGCCATATCTCCGACCCTGAATTTTACTTTTAAAGTACCAGACTATATCAGGAATTATAGAAGCATGAAATCACTCACCCAGCATGGTCTTTTTAAGGGCAGGGGTCTGTGAAAGAGAATGAAGAGGAAGGTCAGAACCATTAATTTTGAATGCTTTCAGTGTTTCGTAAAACTATTTCCTGAAAAATCCAAAGAAGTTTTACATAACACAACTTCTAAGGGATAATTGGAAAGAACAACTCTGAAGAACACCGAATAAAGTGGCAATTGAATGCGAAAGGAGTTGTAGCACTCTACACAATGGAATACTATGCAGCTGTCAGGAAAATGAAGTCATGAAAGTTGCCTAACCAGGGATGGACATGGAAACTATTATACTGAGTTAAATGAGTCAGAGGGAGATGGCTTGATACAGAATTGTGTCACTAATCTGTGGGATTTAAGAAAAATAAAAGACACTATTGTATTGATACAGAGAGACGATAGAGATGAGGGCCAGAAAGACTGTGCCACAATATGAAGTTTATCACAGAGACTGGAGAATTCAATTAGAGAAATCATTACGCCTACAACTATCATGATAATGATAAAGAGAAGGACAACACCTGTTCTAAGACAGGCAGGGAGTGGTGGAGAAGGGAGATGGGGGGCACTGGGGCGGGAAGGTTGCACTGGTGAAAGGGGGGGGCGTTCATTTTTATGACTGAAACCCAAGTAAAATTATGTTTGTAATTATGATGGTTCAATAAAGATATTAATTTTAAGAAGGATAATTGGATATTACAGGGTTTGGGTTTTTTTGTTTGTTTGTTTGTCACACCTGGTGACTTCTAGGGGATACTCCTGGCTATGTGCTCATAAATTGCTCATGGCAATTTTGGGGAGCCATATGGGATGCCAATAATGGAACCTGCTTTCATCCTGGGTCATCCGAGTGCAAGGCACTTGCCCTACCTCTGTGCTATTACTCCAGCCCCTCTTAAAGGATTTTATTTCACTGCAGGCCATTGGTGTTCCTCAGAATAACATACAAAATTTACCTTCTTGGCTGAGTTCGAAGACATGGTTTTCTGGGATGCCATGTTCTTTCATCAACCTCAAGAATGCTGCGTTGTCTTCTTCCCTGAGTTCTCCGCCAGGTCTTACTGCAATGGGCAGAAAACCAGTCATTAGAATGTGCCCTACCTTTGTTGAGGTGACACGGTCATCCTATAGAGACATATAGATTTTAATGTCTTTACTTCTTCTCAACGTATGATACCTTTGTGCTTCGTAGCCACTTTCCAGTGAAATATGGAAAGCAGAATTCAAATCAAGATTAAAAAATGAGATATCAGGATTTTATAAAATAGATGAGAAGTTCATATCTTCATATCTCAATATCATGAAAAATATGTTCATGAAAATATCATGAAATATTATGAAAATTTTAAGTAACTCTATTTTTTTTCAGTCTATAACATTGGACAAAGAACTCATAGACTGTTCAAAGGAACTTTTGGACCACCAGCCTATGTGGTTTTTAACTGAAAGTAATGCATCTCCTATTCTTTCCTTGAGGAACTCTTTTCTGGCATTACTGTAACTGAATCCACACTTACTGAATGAAAGCACATACCTCCTATCTCAACCACGTATGTCTCCAAGCCATTTTCATCTATGTTCTTAGCGCAGATAACTATCGCTGTCTTTGATTGGTAACAGAAGTCAAAGACATTATTTCCTTCATCTGCAAAGGAGAAAACATAAGAAGAGAACGTAAAAGGAGTAAGAATCTTCCTTAAATATTTCTCCAGTGTGAATTTTGACATGCAAAAATGACTCTTGAGACATCATGTCATTGTCTCATTGTGACAAAGCTTCTGAAAGATGGAATGGATCACATTATATTGAAGCTGAAAATATTCCCTCTCTTCCAGATTTACCTCCGTCTAAAGAGAGTTTATTTCTTCCTAGTTTATAAATCATGTCTCAATCACTTATTGTAACCCACAGAGGTCTACATTGTGTTGTAATGTGGGATTTCCACGCATGTTGCAAAAATTCTGCATTAAAGTTGAGCAATTTCTGACTTAGATTCACCCTCTAGACATGGGTTGCAAAACCATCATATTGTTGTCTATTATTTGAAAATAAGGATAGAGCAGTTTTTTATTTCAAGGTTTAATTATCAATATGAAAACTCACTGGAAAAATATTGATCTGCATAGAAATTATGTTCTTCTTAGATCCCACTGCTATATGATCATGTTGAAGATTTATAAAACCTTGTTGGATTGCTATCAAAGAACCAGAAGATTTCTTGCCTTTTTTTTCATAAGTATCCAATGAGTTTGGTAATTTCTCATGATAAAATCGATGAGAAGATATCAAAAATAATGGCCAGTTACTGGAAACCAGATAGATATAAACTCTTCCTTACACTTGAATATGTTTCATAGTTGACAAACTCTGCTAGTTTAGGAGATAGATTGCTAAATAAATGATGTGTCTATTACAAGGAAAGCTCTGAATATTGTCAGGTGTGGCCTCCATATCAAGACAATAACTAATAGGATAGTCATCCCCCGAAATACATGTACTCACAATCCACGAGGTACGAGGCTTGAGCGTTTTCTTTCTTTCCCACTAAAGAGAAGGATTGACATTCTTCATTTTTTCTGAAAATCAAGTCAACACAAACATTCATGAATGTTCTGCGCACCCCAACATGGTCCCTCATTAAAGGATTAATACAGTAACCAAAGATCGTAGAAATAGATCATTTATCATTAAGAGAATTCAAATTAAGACAAAAAATGAGATGCCAGGATTTCATAAAATGCATGAGAATTTTAAGTCTCAAAAATATTAGGAACAGGGGCTGGAGCGATGGCATAGTGTTAGGGCATCTGCCTTGCATGCAGAGGATCCAGGATGGATCATGGTTCGATTTCCCCAGTGTCCCATATAATCCCCCAAAACAGGAGTGATTTCTGAGTGCATAGCCAGGAGTAATCTTTGAGAGTTACTGGTGTCACCCCAAAATACAATATACCCTGGTGGGGACATCATGAGAAAGGAATTGAGACCAGCTGATATAAATGACTTTTTTGGTTCAACCTCTGTGGGGAATGGTATGGCAAGTCTTCAGTCAACTTAGAACAGAGCTGCCATATCACCCATGAGTTCTCCTTTTTTACAACTTCTCTCATTCATTCGTATCATCCTAGTTGTCTAATGGGAGAGGAATGGATTGCAAAGCTGTGATCCAGAGACACAATCATTTCTTTTCAACTCAGATGACCAATAAAATCACAAATTTGCCCCCCAACTCTTTTGGTCTTTCTTGAAAAAATAGGCCACACCATATGAAATCTATTGTTCCATTTCAAGGTTGTTTAGGTCATGAAAATGTATCATATTTTTTAAAACACTGATTCACCATTAATTGGCCAGGGTGTTTTTTTTTTATTCTCCTAAAATTGTGAGAAAAAAACAACCAAATTTTGTACATAAATAATGATCCAAAGAGTCATTCAATAAAAATTGCTGAGATCTCTTGTCAAAGTCTCCATGAATGACGTCTTATGTCTATGGGCCCACCTTAGGTAAAATTTCCAAAATATTCAAACACTAGGAAACAAAACCCTGATTGGGTTATGGGTCCCCTGATCCTTCTAGTCAGACTCACAAGACAATATTCTTCCTTGTTTGTGAAACAAGTAGATAGATGGCTGACATGCAGGTGAATTTTACTTACTTGGCATCAAAGAAAAGGCCTACTTCATGGCATTCTTCATCCTGACAGTCAATACTTTCTAAATACGCTCTCAGATCACCACCTTCTTCGATTTTTTCTTTATTGTTGGCAGCTATTCTCACCAGACGCCATTCTCCTTGATTCTGGAAATAAAACTTACAATTAGAAAGGATGTTCCTTCACACTATTGCAGATAGATAGATAGATACATACATACATACATACATACATGATAGATAGATAGATAGGTAGATAGATAGATAGATAGATAGATAGATAGATAGATAGATAGATAGATAGATAGATAGTTAGATAGATAGATAGGAGGGATAGATGGATGGATGGATAGGTAGGTAGGTAGATAGATAGATACATAGATACATAGATAGATACATGATTGATAGATAGATAGATACATAGATAGATAGATAGATAGATAGATACATAGATACATAGATACATAGATAGATAGATAGGAGGGATAGATGGATGGATGGATAGATGATAGATAGATAGATAGATAGATAGATAGATAGATAGATAGATAGATAGATAGATAGATAGATAGATAGATAGATAGATAGATGGATAGGTAGGTAGATAGATAGATAGATACATACATAGATACATAGATAGATACATGATAGATATATAGATACATACATAGAGAGATTTAAATTTATTGAGTTATCATATGGAACAGAGTAGGGGTCTTATGTTTATTTTTCATAGTTATACAAAAAACAAGATTTATTATCAATTTAGGATTTATATTCAACCTTGAAGTATACCATGGAGAGATTCTTAATATAGCTAAAATTAAAGCAAAAAAAAAAAAAAGCACAGCACACATTCAAGTAGCATGCACAATTCAATCCAGTTAGCAGAGGTTCGGTGGGTTATATGTCTTTGGCTTGTTTACAGTACACATACAATACACATTTACATACACAACAGAAGAAAACTGAAATATTCCTTTTGCTCACATAGTGGTGGAGCATAGAAACAAATATTATTGTATGCAGACTTTATACGTGTTTTAGATTTGAAAGAATGCTAATACTAGTGAGGAGAGAGATGTGCTAAACTTGATGGGGCTCTTTCCTTGGTCTCAGTTGACTTGTTTTGAATTCCTGTTCCATCATACCATGCCTTGGGCTTTGCCAACAGTGATTTTTAAACTCAGAGCCAGAAATAAAATCTCACACACACACACACACACACACACACACACACACACACAAATACACACAACCTTCTCTTTCCATAGCCCATCCGTTCCCCTGGTACCTCAGGATTCAGGGTGTTGGCATAAGCCACACCAAGGAAGATGGTGAAGAGTAGAAATTTCATCTTGCCAGTGGGTGGTCTCTTGTCCTTTCTTTCTTCCAGAGAAGCTGAAATGACAGGATGCACAGACGCTGAATGTGGTGGCCTTTTTATAGTCCACCTCCCCGTGATGACCCAGAAGAGACCAATGGTGGCTCGTGATTTGCGTGCGTGGATTGTAATATCCGGTTGACATTCAATCACCTGTCGAAAATTAATGATATTTGCTTTTCAGAGCAGATTAAGTGGAGTGTATACATGACCTTTAAAATCTAGGGAAGAGCTTGACATCAAAGTCTCGAGGAGGTTGCCAGGGATGTTCTGTATCCAAAGTTTCACCCTGGCTGACCACTCCAAAACTGGGTCCCTCTAACTTTTATCCTCTTCCTTAAAAAGAGATCTTCATGTATCTCCCAAAATAAAAAGCTGTTTTCATATGATTACTTGGACCACCAACACCTTAATCAATGTGTCCTCCTCAAGAAAAAGAAGCTCAAGTTATTTAGTCTAAAAAAATTGCGCAGATGAAAAAATATATTAATTTTTTTTCACATATCACTTGAAGAAATCACTTCCTGATTCTAATACTCTTTGGAGCAGTAAAATAAAAAGCTATTATTTTTTTCAATATCACATGAAGGACTCACTCCCTAAACTACCTCTATTTATTATTTTATTTTGGTATGTGTGGTTAAAGATTCATTGATTCACCTCCTGGTATTGATATTGATGCATTATTTTTTTGGTGATATTCTTTGTTGTTTTTTTAATGGGGTTTGTACGCAGTTATGGTAGGATTTATCTGTTTTATTTTAAATCCAGTTTTACTGAGGCAATCATAAAATATATACTATAAGTGTATCCATATATTAACTATATACATATAGTGTTGCTTTTCAAATTTGCCATCAACCTGATGTATCATCATGTTAAAAAGCTTCTAAGTTAGAGACACAATTGCAACCAATCTTGAAATAAAAACATATTTCCTTATATTTCTTTGCAGGGATGAAAACCCAACTCTAACAAGAAGATGAACAATAAAAATGAAATCAAAAGACATATAATACAGTGGCTCAATTTTAAAGACCTAGTGTGTAACGAATAGAATCTATAAAATGTCTGAACATCTCTTCAGAATTTTACCACTGTTGAAATAAAATGTCACCTTTTTGTCTTAATTTAAATCACAATTATAGAGAAAAACAACGAACAAAACTTGCCAAAGTAGCAAGACCAACGGCTAAGCTAGTCAGTCTCGAATCTGTGAATAGTCTCTTTATACCCAACAATATCCTAAACTATTCTCAAGTTCTCGATAAACCAACTTTCTATAGTAAATCTTCAATCCTGTTCTCAGAGTCATAAAACCCAATTTTCATATTTGGGACATTTAATACTCAGCAGATGCTTTACCACTGCACTACCGCTCTGGCCCTATCTCATGATATTTTTAAATAAATATTTTATATGTGCATTTTGGGGAGCCTTTCATTCACTAGTATCATATTTTAGCATTGAACTGTATTATAATTTTATGATGCAACTGAATATGAATGCGATGTTGTGTCATTTTCATTTAGTTTTATATGAATGAATGCCTGTTTTTGCAGAATCTCTGAGAACTCGAAAGCTTTGTGAGTTGGGATTATTTATATACGAGTGGGCTATTTGGAAGTGGGGTTCACGTGCTAATAAAATAAATAAAACAGTCCCCTCAGCACAGTACCAGAACTCTTGCAGCTCTGTATTGTTTTTCACCCTCAGCAAGGTCAAAACTTTATGTTAAGGTCTGATAGATAGATAATACAAAACTTTGAGCATGCTTGATTTTTTAAAAATAAATGTCTTTATTTAAACACCTTGATGACAAATACGATTGTAGTTGGTTTCAGTCATGTAAAGAACACCCCCCTTCACCAGTGCAACATTCCCATCACCAGTGTCCCAAATATCCCTCCTCCCCACCCCACTCCCACCTGCATTCGAGACAGGCTTTCCACTCATTCCTATGTGTTAAAAAGCCTGTTTACATTTTGTCTTTCCAACTCTTTGTCTCTCAAGCTCAGTGTTTTCTCTTTACTGTTAGTTCTGTATAGATGTGCTTTAATATAGGGCTATAATTGGGCTTACATTTTTATTTATATTATTATTATTATTAATATTATTATTATTATTTGGTTTTGGAGCCACACCCAGTGACTCTCAGAAGTTACTCCTGGCTATGCGCTCAGAAATCGCTCCTGGCTTGGGGAACCATATGCGATGCCGGGGATTGAACCCGGGTCCATCGTGGGTCAGCCATGAGCAAGGCAAGCACAGTACTGCTGTGCTACTGCTCTGGCCCCTGACATTTTTATTATCATTGAACTGGAAGCTTTATGATCATAATCTGGGTTCCATTCTTCTTACACATAAGATGCTTGACAAGTTGGCCTAGCCACCTTTTGTATCATACTCACAATAATAATTTCTTTTTCTTTCTTCTTTCTTTTTTTCTTCTTTCCTTGCTTCTCTTTCTTTTCTTTCTTCCTTCCTTCTTTCTCTCTCTTTTTTCTTTCTTTTTTTCTTTCTTCCTTCTTTCTTCCTTCCTTCTTTCTTTTTCTTTCTTTCTTTCTTTTTTTCTTTCTCTTTTTTCTTTCTTTCTTCCTTCTTTCTCTCTTTTTTCTTTCTTTCTTCTTTCTTTCTTTCATTCTTTCTTTCTTCCTTCTTTCTTTCTTTTTTCTTTCTTTCTTTCTTTCTTTCTTTCTTTTTTCTTTCTTTCTTTCTTTCTTTCTTTCTCTTCATTTCTTTCTCTTCATTTCTTTCTTTGGTTTTGGACCACATCCAGTTGCACTCTGGGTTTATTCCTTCTTCTACACTCAGAAATCACTTCTGGCAGGCTCAGGGGATCATAGGGGATGCCAGGGATCAAACCCAGGTCTGTCCCGGGGTGTGGGGTGGGCAATGGACAAGACAAATGCCCTACCACTGTGCTATTGCTCTGGCCCACACAATACTCTGTATAGATGTCTCATAATTTTGAAAATCAGATCACTCACTGAAGGACTTTTATGAAGGCCTAACTTCCATCACAAATTCCTTGTACCTTGTCTCTCTGTTCTAAAATTTACATTATTGTGTTCATATCCTACTTGATTGATCAATTAAAAGCCCAATTTTCTCATAAATATTTGTTGACTAGAAGGTGCTTTTCCATTTGATATTATTTTTGTGCCCTTCTTTTTTTCCAAGACTTATTTCTGCAGCCTTTCATCTCTGATTTCAATTTTTTACCCAAGCTTTTGCCTGTATTTTATTAACATCAAGAACTGTGTTGGAATAGGTTAAATAAATGATGTTTTCATATTTTCTGTCAAAATTGTGTGGAGACAATATCTAAGAATAATGATTTAATTTCACACAAAGGACAGAGAAATTTAAGTTTAGCTTCCCTAATGGACCCATAAAACCTACTGTCTCCTCTATGCTTCAGACCATATCATATACTATCTCAATTCTCTCTATTCTTTCTTAATATTTTTTTAATTTTTTAAGGGGATGAGCCACACTCGGTGTCACTCAGAGGTTACTCCTGGCTCTGCACTCAGAAATATCTCCTGGCTGGAGGACCATATGGGACTCTGGGGGATTGAACTGGTGTCCTTCCTAGTTTAGCACATGCAAGGCAGATGCCCTACCGCTTGCACCACCTCTCCGGCCCTTCTCCATTATTTCTTAATGTGAAATTTCCAAGATCAGAAAACAATTTTTCAAACTCTCTGGAGTAACACTGTGTTGATAGGTGTTATCTCTCCTGGAACCAGAGATCTCTGGGAGGAAAGAAAGATGGCCCAGAGGCAAGACTGAGAGTAAGCAATGATCATGGGGAGATGGAACTCCTCTTTTTGCTGTCCATTCCCATCTCTGGAGTTCTGTCCCCAAAACTTTTGCTTCAAGCAGAATCCTGAGAAGACTTGTTCTATGGGTCCCCCAGAATAGATACTCTTTGGGGCCACCCAGAACTCTATGGGGTTCCATCTACTAGGCAGTTCAGGAAAAGTGTCACAGGAGGGTAAAAATGGGGTCTGATTTCTTCAGTTTATCTCTTAAATTGGGGTCCTGGTTAATATTCTGAGAAAAACACTGATCATTTTTAAAAGATTGAAATTTTCTCCTATAAAGTTTGTATTTTGCTCTGTCTCTTTTTGTCTCTCTGTCTCTCTGTCTGTCTGTCTCTCTATCTATCTGTCTGTCTCTCTGCTCTCTGTCTCTGTCCGCTGTCTGTGTGTCTGTCTGTCTATGTCTCTCTCTCTCTCTTTCTCTCTCTCTCTCTCTCTCTCTCTCTCTCTCTCTCTCTCTCTCTCTCGCCAATGGTTTTCAGACCTTATACCTGCACTTGCTTAAGCTGTTCTTGATTTTCATCTCTTTTATGATGAACATGTATAATTTCTTTTTTTTTTTCACTAAAACTCATATATTTTCTTTTTGTCCACAAGAACTGGGCAGTTTATGGAGGAGATTTCAATCTTGATTACATACATCTGGTCAATAATTATTGCCTCATCACTTCTTTGAATTTTTTTTGAATTCTTTTGAATTCTTTAAAATCTCACAGACTGAGATTTGGAGACTGGTCACAGAGTTCATTCTAACTCTTAGTCTCTGCACGGACAGAACCTTAGACCTTTAGCCTTTAAGGAAATAAAACAACCTCCCCAACAAGTGGAAATGAAACAATATTTTTCTATAAGATTAACTCATGAGGTTGATCTTTGATCTAATAATCCTTTTAGAAAAAAAATGGGATGACCTTTGTGTATCAATGATTCCTTTCTCTCTTGTTCTAAATAGATAGTTTGTTTTCATCAGTCTTCACGGGTGCGTATAATTGACTTTTAGTTTTTAATTTTTCTTTATTGTTGAAACTGATGTTCTAGACTAACAGTGGTAACTCAGGCACATAATTTCAACACCATATTCCCTCGTCCTCAAAGACCCCAATACTCTTAGCTTATTTTCCAACACTATTTAGACCAAAATAATTCTATTTTAATGTCCTATTGGTAAGTGTGTGTTCAGATGAATCTATACATCTAAGTTTTTGTGTGCAAATGGGAAAATTATTATCTCAAACACTGCTTGAAGGACTGGGGTGCAAAATTCTGTGATTCTGATCAGTGAAAAACCAAAAAGCATCTTTTGTCATTTCCTAGTATTTGTAGGCCATTGAGTTTCTGTGTTACTTTTTATCACAGTTTTCTTCCTATTAGTTATTATTTTTTTCTAATTTTCTCCCTAGGTTGGCCCACTCCCTGAAACTCTACATATCACAGAGATCTTTTTTGACCATGGCTGATAGAAATACATGTTTTCTTTTCTTCCAAATAATTCCTAAATTGTAGAAGAAATCCCTTGTAGTATGGAGAAAGGATCAGATGTTTGCATGTATAACTGGAGACATCTTTCTTCTAAGGGGACATGGTAAAATTTGTCTAAATGTTCTGGGGGGGGTTCACAATATAATTCTGGGAGGGTGTTTTATATCTTGACATGACAGAAACTCTAAATGCTAAAAATGAAACCACCCTTTAGAGGTAGAGGACAAACCTGGAGGAAATTCGAGATAGAAACAGCCCAAGAGGATAAACAACAATGGAGAGAATGATACCCCATTGACTGTTTTACAAAACTACATGTAGCTACTCACTTCTCTCTCTCTCTCTCTCTCTCTCTCTCTCTCTCTCTCTCTCTCTCTCTCTCTCTCTCTCTCTCCATATATGTATATATAGTTTTTCAAGCCACACCCGTTTGATGCTCAGGGGTTATTCCTGGCTAGGTGCTCAGAAATTGCTCCTGGCTTGGGGGGACCATATGGGACGCCGGGGGATTGAACCGCAGTCCTTCGTTGGCTAGCGCTTGCAAGACAGACACCTTACCTCTAGCGCCACGTCACCTCTATATATTTTATTTTTATATTATTTTATATGTATGTGCATTTTTATCTCATATATCATATTAACTATCATATCATATTATATTAAATTGTAATATATTGCATTATATTGCATTGTATTATATTGTATTATGTTTTGCTATTATGTTATATCATGTTCTATTGTATATTTACGCTATATTTTATGTTTTATTATATTACATTACGTTATATTGTATTGTATTGTACTATATCATATATTAATATTATTATTTTATGTTTATAATATCATATTACTGTTTTATATTATTTATATTATTTTATTAATCTTATTTTACTTTCTTCCAAGCACAACATCATCTCTCTCTTAGTGTTTTCTCACCTTTCTGGATTGGATGGAAGCTGCACACTTGCTCATGACACACTCACACACACACACACAAACACCATCCTTCCTTCTTTGTTTCTTTTTTCTGTCCCTGATTGGAGAAAATTGGCAAAAAATGATGACAGAAACAATGTTGTTTTGGGGCGTAAGAAAAGACAATCAAGTGTGTAATGATATCCCAACCCTACACAAAGACAGACACACAAAAACACACAGACTCACACAATTCTCTCTTCTTTTTAATTGTATTTTTTTTTCTCTCCTTAATTGGGAAAATTGCTGAATCTCCTTTCTGCAGTACGGTGATGTTTCTTGATGTAATACAAGACAGATATGTGCATAATAAACTCATCTCCCCAAACACACACACACACACACACACACACACACACCATTAACCCTTCTCCTTCCTAATGTTTTTTTCTTCTCTACTTGATTGGGAAAATTGGCAAACCCTACTTAGTACCATAATGTTTCTTGGTATCACAAAAGACAGACACATTAGCTTAGATTATAGACTCCATGGGCAGGCCCAAGAGACATTCATGGAAACACAGTAATGTCACCCGTCGTCAGCCATGTTGGCCAAAACATATGCTCACAACAGATCTGTTAGCATGGCAGGACATCTCAGGTACAGTATAAGGAGATTACTCCTTTTGTATTCCATCATCCTACACTCGTTGGTCTATAAGACATTGACAGAAATATCCTCTGCATGCCTATATTCATTTCAGCTCTACCTATTTATAATAGCCAGACTCTGGAAACAACACAGAGACCCAACAACAGATGAGTGGCTAAAGAGACCGTGGCGGGCCCGGAGAGATAGCACAGCGGCGTTTGCCTTGCAAGCAGCCGATCCAGGACCAAAGGTGGTTGGTTCGAATCCCGGTGTCCCATAGGGTCCCCCGTGCCTGCCAGGAGCTATTTCTGAGCAGACAGCCAGGAGGAACCCCTGAGCACCGCCGGGTGTGGCCCAAAAAAAAAGCAAAAAATAAAAATTAAAAAAAATAAAGAGACCATGGCACGTCTACACAATGAAATACTATGCAGCCACCAGGAATAAATGTAGCCATGAAATTTTCCTATATATGGATGGACATGGAATCTATGATGCTGATTGAAATGAGTCAGGGAGAGAGATAGACCCAGAATAGTCTCACTCGTCTGTGGATTTAAAGAGAAGTAAAAGACATTATTGTAAGAATACCCAAAGACAACAGAGATGAAGGCCAGAAGGACCAATCCATATGAAGCTTACTACAAAACTTTTTGAGTGCAGTTAGAGAAATAACTACATTAAAAACTGTTATGACAATGATAATGACAAAGATAAGTACAACACCTCTCCTAAGACAGGCAGGGTGTGGGCGAGGAGGGAGATAGGGGCCGTGATGGCAGGAAAGCGACACTGGTGAAGGAGAGGTGTATATTTTATGACTAAAACCCAACTATAACCATGTTTGTAATCACGGTGATTGAATAAATATATTGGTTTAAACAAAGGGAATAAAAGAAAAAAGTGGAAAAAAGGGAGAGTCCTTGGTAATATTTTCAAGAGACACACAACACTATTGAAAGAAGAAAATCACATGGATTCTAATCTATAGAACAAATGCAAGAACTAGAATGAGAGCATTAGAATTCGTATCGAATGTAGACCCTTCTGGTCCTATTAAAGCCATATTTCAACTGTGTGTCATCCGAGTGAAAATAAAGAATCACATTCTTCCTTGGGTGACATGTTCTTACTTGTTATTTTATTTTTGTTGTGTTGTGTTGTATTGTGGGGGGGCAGAGCCAGAAGTGATTAGGACTTACTCTTGACTCTGTGCTCAGAAAATCGCTTCTGGTGGAGCTCAGGGGGAACATGTGTTTATTTTATATTTTGTTTATTTGCTTTATGGTGTTTGGGCCACACCCGGTGATGCTCAGGGGTTACTCCTGGCTCTGCACTCAGAAATCACTTCTACTGAGTCTATGTGGATTATTTTATTTTAATATGGGAAAATATCTAACAGTGCTTAAGGCTGACTCCTGACTCTGCTCAGGGACCACTCTTGGTGGGTCTCAAGGGACCATATTGGGTTTATTTTATTTTATTTTATTTTTTGTAGGGCCTCATACAAGAGTGCTCAAGGCTCATTCCTGGCTCTGTGCTCAGGGATCACTAATGGTGGAACCCAGGGAACCCCAAAGAAATCTGGGAATAGAACCCAGGTCAGCCTGATGCAAGGAAAGCACCCTACCTTCTGTAATACCTGTCAGGCCTGCACCCAATTAACCTTCTTTTAAAGGCTAGTCGATTACAAACAATTCTTTCCTGAGGGAGAAAAAGACACTTTAGTAGGACGCAAAAGTAAATAAATAAAATAAAAATAAATTCTTACTGTCTAGAAGACAGGAACATAAAAACTTTCTATTTATTTCATCTTCTTATAACTTCTGGAAGTTTTTTTTATTACATCTTTAGAGGCACAATAGAATGACAAAAATATTGTTTTGTTTTTTTTAATTTTTATTTTGATCATAGTGGTTTACATAGTGTTGACAATAATATTTTAGGTACATATTTACATAAAATCAGGGGGGATTTCCATCACCAAATTGTCCTCCCTACACCTCCGTTTTTTAAGAAAATAACAAAACAATTTTCCTATAGCATCCAAGTTAAATGTTCCACCGTTGACCTCTGGTTTTGTTTTGTTTTGTTTTTCCTTTGGCTTTTTTGTTTTCAGTTGACATTTATTTTTCTTTTCATCTCCATTTGTTTGTTTTAATCAACCAGGGACATGCTGTTTCAGGGATGATATTTCAGTGAGTTCTGCCCTAGACATAATCCTCTATCCAAATATTTATGGTCTGTTCAATTGAACAATATTTTTCTCCACCCTCCAAACCTCATCGAATCTCATCGGTGCTGTTGGGGTGAGTTGGGCTCATGCAAATTCAGAATAAACTGGACCTAACATAGAATCCAGTCGTCAGACTAGGTTGGTGTCCTCTGAAGTGTTTCTTCCATGTTTCTTTATACCAAAACATGCTAGAAGATATTTCAATCTATACTATAGAATATAGACAATATATGTTCTATATTATATAGATATACAATATCATGTAAAATAATAACATGTATACTATAAATTTATAGTTTAAGTTATGGTATTATTTAATATAAGATATGATATGATTATCTTATATAACATGTTACATATTAATATAATGTGTTAATATGTATTATATAATATTTTATATATAATGATATGGTTGTATTGCAATGATATGATCTACATAATGATATGAATCTTCATTATATGTAAAATCATTATGTTTAAAATCTATCATCTTCATATCATTTTTTGTCACACAAGAAGACTCTTAAAAATTGTATGTCAGCTGAGACTCCTGGAGATAAAAATATCTTAAGAAGCTTCTATTTAATCAATTGACTGTCAATTACCTCTGCGCCTCGGTAACAACACTTCCCACAAGGACCTCTCATTCCAATTCTGCCATGAATATTGAAATTGATGGTGATACTAGAGAGAAAAATAGGGCTTTTCCCACCTGAACTTTTTTTTATTTTTCAGCCTCATTGAAACTCTTCTGGACTGTCAGTTGAAATCATTTCAGTAGTTCTTAATCATTAAGAACTTATGACTGTAAAGCTTATATTTTTAGAAATCATGAAAAGTTTTAAAATGATTCAAGATTTACCTTTTATCATACATGAAATTAGTTTGTCTTTGGAGCCAAAACTAATTTCTCTTCAAAAGTTGCATAACAGGACACCTAGCCTTGCATCCGGTAATATTCTAATCATATTATATGACTTACAATTTCCCTTCTTCCTCTAGGCCAGTTTATTAAATTATCACCTTAGAATTATAATGTATAAATTGTACCTTAACAGCTGTCTCAAACAACTTAATCTATCCCTGAGACATTTTTATTTTAATTGGGAAGAAATGTAGGTGGCCACCACCTAGACAATTAATTTGAATCAAATGCACAATTTGTACATTCTGATTGCTATTCTGGGAGAAAACTATGATTTTTTTGTCCTAAGCATTGTTCTCCTTGGCATGATAATTGAATATCCTTGATCTTCCGAACCAATAACAATGATATTATCTTTGGAATAGCTCAATAGAATTTAACTTTCAAAGATTGCCCAATCTCTGTCTTCTATTTTTATCAAAAAATGACCAAGAGCTTGTGGGAATAACTTTACCCAAATTTGTGATGATTTTTGCACAGATTCATGATTGTGTCTAAAATATTTGATTTCCCTGGATCTATTTAATGTATATTGAATTTATCTCTTTGGAAACACAGCCTCCAAAATTGTGACCCATTTTGAGATTACAAAAAGAGCAGTTTGGAACAACCTTGTTAAAAAGATTAACAGCTGTGAAGAATAAACAGGCATGAAGGTCACTGTGGATATTGTGCTATAATTCTATATGATTATTCTGGAAAAGCAAAGTAAAGAACAAAGTAATATCTACACCCCAGTGCTTGTAGTAACAGAGCAAAAAAAATCCTTTTTTTCTTCCTTATGAAGGTGTCTCTCAATATCAGAACAACAGGAAAGAGGAATGGTGACTAAAACAAAAATAAATAAATATATTTGAATAAGAAGAACATGCAGTTCTCATCTGAAAGCCTAGGAGTGATGACAGAAAGGATGTTTTTATTCACAAGCACATAGGGAAGGGCATCAGATGGAATAGCTTGTCTTTATTCGCAATGTTCATTTCTTTCACCACTTTAAAAAATGATATTTTTTATAACTGAAACCCAACTACAAACATGTTTGTAATCATGGTGCTTAAAGAAATATATTATTTCATTAAAATAAAAACTCAATGAGAGGAATTCTCAGTTCGATATTAAACATTCAATGTACAATCATTTACTTATCAGACCAATAGGCAAAAAAATAAAAAATAAATCAAAATGATTTTATTTAAGTCATTGTGATTTACAAAGTTATTGCAAAATTAGTTTTTGTTACAGCAAAATGTTACAGCAAAAATCCCACCTCTAGTGGCACCCTACCTTCACCCATGTCCTCAAAATTTATTCCAGACCAACACCCATCTACCCACCCCCCAGCCCGTTTATTTTATTTTATTTTTTTGATTTTTGGGCCATACCTGGTGACATTCAGGGGTTACTCCTGGCTCTGCACTCAGAAATCACTCCTGGCTCAGGGGACCATATGGTATGCTGGGGATTGAACCCAAGTCCATCAAGGTTTAATGATTTCCACTGTTTTGGGGTATTTATTTCTGTCCTTTTTTAACTCCACCAACGCACTGAGTCCCCTTGACTACTGTTTCTCCTCATTATTTCAGATTTATTTTTCTCTTCCTTCACTCAATTTCTTCCCTTCTCTTCAGTAGACTATAGGCCCAAGAATGTTCTAGAAAAACACTTTAACTCTTACAAATTTTTCATGCCTTTCTTCTAAATACCATATAGAAATGATCATATTCTGTATTTATCTTTCTTTTTCTTCTGCCTTTATTTCACTCAATATCTTCCAGTTCCATCCAACCAAGCAAGTCTTTGTCAATTTTTTTAATTCAAAAAATTTAAATTATTTTATTTAACACATTTTTTATAATAAAGTTGGGATTTTTTTATCAGATATGAAGCTATTCATGATTGGGTTTCAGTCCATCCTTTTCCCAGGTCACATTTCCCACCTTTTGGACCATTAATGATTATAGAATACATGTTTGGTAAGAGAAAAGTGACAGCCATATATGGACAGGTTAAAATTTTATCAACAAGGACATTTAAGCACAAAGATACTAAACTTTTTAAATTGTGATGGTGTCATCTAAGAAATAATTTAGATGCACCAGTCTTGGTCTATGATCCTACACAGACATGCAGAGACATTCAGACACACACATAAAAACACACAGAGACATACACACAAACACACACAAACACATAGACACACAGACACACACAGACGTACACACAGACACACAAACACATACAACAGAGACACAAAAACAAATAAAGACACACACAGACACATGCAGGAAACAGATACATAGATAAACATAGCCACCAACATGCTCACACACAGACACAAACACACAGATACTAAGACATATACAGAGACACACAAAAAAACACATAGACACACAGACACACATACACAGACAGACACAGAGAAGCAGACAGACACAAAGAAAACACAGACACACACAACATACCCAGATAGACAGACGTGCTCAAACACACAGAGATACATAGACCCACAGAGGCACATACAGAAACACAGACACACAGACACAGACAGACTCACACAGATTCATACAGAAAACATAGACACACAAAACACATAGGCACACAGACACACAGAGACACATACAGAAAACACAGACACAGAGAAACATACAGAAAACACAGACACACAGGAACTCATAGACACACAGACACACACGGAAAACTGACACACACAGAGAAAACAGACACATAGATACAGATACACAGAAACACATAGACACGCACAAAAAATATATACACACAGACACATTCAGAAAACAGAGACACACACATAAAAACATACACACACACTAAAACAAAGACACACAGAAACACATAGGCACACAGAGACACATACAGACACACACACACAGGAAACACAGACACAGAGACATACAGAAACACAGAGATACAGAGACACAGAAAACAGAGACACACAGAGACACAGACAGACACACACACAGGAAACACAGACACACAGACATACAGAAACACAGAGACACAGAAAACAGAGACACACAGAGACACATAAAACACCAAGAGACACAGACACAGTATAGGCAGACACAGAAAACACAGACACACACCTACAAAAAGGACACACAAAGACACACACGCCCACGAAAGAAATCCACGGGCGTCTGGCCAGATGTTTCTCTCCTATTTTTTCACTCCCTGCTTCAGCCCGTTGGACAAATAAACAGAAATAAATATTCTCATTTGCCAAATTCCATCCAAATAAACCCGTTGACCATGAAGATATGATGATAATATTTGCTCTCTCCCGAGTGCCCCGATGCCAAATTTTGAGACCCAGAGGCCAAGTTGGCTGCGAATCCTCTCTCAGGTTTTGGAACACCAAGAACCCGTAAGTGGCCTCTAAACACAGCTTTATTTATCGTGCTTATTTATTTATTTTATTTACTTCATTTCATTATCATCACTCACTAATCTATCAATTCATTAATACTTTTATTGTTTATTTTTAATAAATATTTTATCAATAATAAATAATTTCAGTAATTTTATTACATCAATAATCGAATTAATAAGTTTGATCCATTAATCAATAATCAAATTATAATAATTTAATATTAAAATAAATCTGATGACTTGCTAATCATAGTGAATAATTAAATGAATAATTTTAATAGTTAATAGTAAATAATTTTGTTGTTTATTTATTGATCTGTCAATGTATTAGTGCTTTATTAATTATTCATCCAAATGCTATTGATGGCTATAATTAATATGATAAATAATATAACTATAATGAATATTTATTCTATATTCTATTATATATTGTATATTTATTATAGATTAATAATTATTTCTAAATAAATAAAATATTGTATTATTTTTTTATTAACCTCTCCCTCTTTCTGACCACAGCACTCTCTGGCCACACATGTGTCGCACAATATTTCTGCTTCAGATCTTCATTTTGGGGGGAATTTGGCAAAAATAGAACAGTTGCCTGGCACAAAGGCAACTTAATTCTATCCCCGGCATCCCACATGTTCCCTCAGCCCTCCAGGAGTGATGCTTGGGGCAGAGTCTGTAGTAAATCCTGGATTCATAAAAGAAGGCAAAACAAAGAGAAAAAAGAACTTCTTTATTTGGGGTTGGACATGGACCTATACGTAGCAATACAGTTTTGAATCAGAAGCCAGTTCAAAGGCATGAGAAATATCACCTCGCTTTCTCATTCAAATCCAACAATTCAGTCCAATGGATTAAAGAATTCCCCTCTTGTTCTCTTTCTCTTTTCCTATTTCAAAAGCCCATTGGTATATTTATGGCTTGTCGTAAAATTATTTTTAATTTTTCCATAGAAGTTCCTGAGGGTGATAACTTTTATTTATTTATTTTTCTGTATATGATGTTTTGCTTGATTTTCTTTCCAGTCTGAAGGAAAGTTTGTCAAAGACATGGACTTGTATGGTTTGGATGAAATCAACTGCTCTTTTCTTTTCTATTCTTATGTCCCTTCTTTTCTTTTTTTTCTCTTTTGCTTTTCTTTTCTTCATTTCCTTTATTTTCCTTTTTCTCCCTTTTCTTTTTTCTTTCCTTATTTTACTCTTTTTTCCTCTCCTTTCCTTCCCTTTTATTCTTTTTGCTTTTCTTGTTTTTCCTTTCCCCCTTCCGTTCTCCTTTTCTTTCCTTTCTCTTTACTTTTTTCTCTTCTTTTCTTTCCTGCTCTCTGTTTCTCTTTTCATTTTCTTTTTCTTTTCTTTCTTTCATTCTCTATTTTTTTTCCTTTTTTTAAATTTTCTTTGCTTTTCTTTTTATTATTTTTTGTTCTTCTTTTTCTTCTTTTTTTCTTTTTTTTCTTCTATTTTCCTTTTCTTTCCTTCTTTTTTGCTTGTTTGTTTTTGAGCCATACCCATTAACACTCAGGGGTTTCTCCTGGCTCAGTCCTCAAAAATCACTCCTAGCAGGCTTGGGGTACCATATGGGATGCTGGAGATCAAACCTGGGTATGTCCCAGATAGGACACATGCAAGGTAAATGCCCTAATGCTGTGCTATCTCTCTAGCCCCTTCTTTATTTTATTTTATTTTATTTTCTTATTTCTTTTCTTTTTATAATTTTTCTTTTCTATCTTACTTTTCCTTCCTTATTTTACTTCTTTCCTTTCCTTTTCTTTATTTTTCCATTTCTCTCTCTTTCTTTATGTCTTTTTTGGGGAGAAGCACCGAAGCACAATCTGAAGCTAAACCTTGAGTAATGGTGGAGGGCAGTAGTTAGCGTTGTGCAAATTTATACAGTTTCTTTGCCATCCTCCCTTCTCTTCCACTCCCTCTGGAAGGAGGGCATTCTACAGTTCTGGGGACTTTGTGATGTTTTTATGCATACACAGAAACAGGGAAGTGAATAAATTATAATAACTAAAAAATGTGCAAATTTAGAAGGAATGAAAAGAATTTCAGTCCATAGAGGTCACTCTTCAGGAGGAGAATTTGGACCAAAAGAGGCCAAAAAAATATGACTTTATTATTTTATTTCACTCCCTACCCACATCCCACACACACTTCTATTCAGGTAAACTGAGGTCTGTTCTCAGCACCAGTGTTTATAACTTGAATACAGTTTGAATTCATCTTCTATTCTGACTATAGATAGAATTTCCTGGTATTTCTCTTTCTCCTTTTGACCTAGCCTGTACCCCATTATTTCATCCAGTGACCCACTCAATTTTTTCTTCAACTAATATTTCACCGTTTCCAAAAGTTGAGAAGTTTCCAACTGTTTTTTATCATTTGTAGCATCTTTATATTTATATCACATATTATATTAAACATTAAATTTACATATATTTATAATATTACATTTTTATATTTATAAAATCATTTATTTTTTGGTGCTGGATATAAACCCAACTACAAACATGTTTGTAATCATGGTGCTTCAATGAATATTTATGGGCAAATAAATATTTATGGATATAAATCCAACTACAAATATGCTTATAATCATGGTGTTTAAAGATAGGATAAAAATTTGAATAATTTCTGGAGACTTATCAACCCCATAGCCAATCACATATGTAAAAACAAGCAAAACAAACAAAAAATGTGAGACAGATGGTAACAGATATGGTAACTTTCTCTCATTGTCAATAAAAAATATTCTCAAAAGCAAAGCAAGGATTTTGCAAACACTTGTCTGGAAGAAGAAAAGTTAAGCCACTTAGAGAAAGAAGAGGAGACAGAAAAGTATTGAAAGCAGATCTTAGTTAAATAGAAATAAAAGATGAGTTATTTATAATAACTAAAAAATGCGCAAAATTAGAAGGAATGAAAATAATTTCAGTCAAAAGAGGTCACACTTCTTTAAATAAAAGAAAGAAAGCCCCATGGGTAGGGTGTTTGCCTTGCATGGATTCGATCCCTGGCATCCCATATGTTCTCCTGGGCATACCAGGAGTAATCCTCAAATGCTCAAAAAAAAAAAAAAAAAAAAAAGATAAAGAAAGACGGAAAAGTTTCAGAAACTGAGACTATAAAAAGAAAATTAACTTCAGTAACAAGAAAGGCAGAGACAAGAAATAAATAGAAAGACAGTAACATTCAACGGAGTAGAAATTAAAAAGGCATTAAGCAGGATCGAAAAGATAGGCCCCCCAAATCTGCCAGGAGCATAAGGGGAGTTGAAAAAACACAGCCCGGGTCTTGTAGACAATATTACAGATTAAATGCAAAGCCTTGTCTGGTAGTTAATCAGGACTGAGGTGAGAGAAATATGTAACAGGGTGGAAACTGTTGTTGGTAAAAAAAAAAAAAAAAAAAAAAAAAAAGATCATGGGAGCTTAGCAGGATTAATGTCGAAATCTTTTTTATTTTATTATTTTTTTTTTTGGTATCCCTGTAAGAATTTAGGAGTTCCTATTGGAATCAGTTTGATATAAAGTGCCAGGCTGCAAGAAAATAAAAACTTTGTTTCTCTCCACAATATTTTTTGTGTGAAGATGCATTGAAAGCTATTTTGTCAGTTCGAAAGCTTCAGTCTGCATCGTAACATTTTTTATTTGATTTATTTAACGAGAATGCATCACATAGATGACATATTCCTATATATTTTTTTTCCAGATAAAAGAGAGCAAGATTATTTTAAAAACAATAGAAAGGAAAAAAAGAAAAAAGAGGGGCCTGGAGAGATAGCCCAGTGGCGTTTGCCTTGCAAGCAGCCGATTCAGGACCAAAGGTGGTTGGTTCGAATCCCGGTGTCCCATAGGGTCCCCCGTGCCTGCCAGGAGCTATTTCTGAGCAGACAGCCAGAAGGAACCCCTGAGCACCGCCGGGTGTGGCCCAAAAACCAAAAAAAAGGAAAAAGAGGAGAAAAAATTACAATGAAAAATTGTGAAAATTAATTTCTCTCCAACGAGGTTATTAAAATATTGTCAGAAGCTTTAGTGAGCTATTATTTACTGATCTGACTTTTCCTCCTTTATTTGTTTCCAAATATGAATTGAATTGATTTGAGCTATACAGTGGCATCTAAATTGGTGAGTTTCTATGGGAATGACAGCTTCAAAAAAATTTTTGTGCAGGAATTCAGAGCACAATTACTGATAGTCTGGCTTTTTTGTGCAGCATGCTCTAGGCTGCCAAACCAACAAATAAAATTAAATACCCTTTAATAAAGTACCCTTTAAAAACAAACACATATATACATAAACACACATAAAATGTGCGATTAGCCCAAATTATGGCAGAATACTTCTTGCTCCTCTCCAAACAGAGCATTTGTTATACCCACCTATGACTGAAATAATAATAATAATAATAATAATAATAAAGTGGAGATAAAAACAAAAACAAAAATAACTAAAAGAAAAATAAAAGGAAAGAAAAAAATAAAGAGGATAAAAAGGATAAGAAGAGAGGAAAAAGCAGCACAGTAAAAAATGTATAAAATGTTCAGATTTCAGCTATATGGTCTTGTGTATACTCAAGATAGTTTATGGCTTAATTTCCATCTATTTCTTTTTTGTTTTGTTTTGTTCTGTTTTGCTTTGGCTGCACCCAGTGACGCTCAGGGGTTCATCCTGGCTCTGCACTCAGAAATAGCTCCTGGCTTGGAGGTTCATATGGGATGCCGGGGGAATCGAACTGCAGTTCCTCGTAGGCCAGCATACACAAGGCAGATGCCTTACGGCTTGCGCCACCGCTCCAACCTCTATTTCCATCTGTTTCTAGAAAAAAAGAGCGAGTCTTTTATGGTCAGGTCTGCACCTGACTGTATTTGTGCAGCATATATTTTTACAAAAAAGTATTTTTTATCACACAATGACATAAAATTGGAGGACAGTAGGCCCAGTTTTCAATCATCAAACCCAGAAAGGTAGAGTCTATTTATTTTCATTCAGGTTTATGAATTTTTTTGTGGGGATCACATTATCAGGGAATAAAATTTCACCCTCCATAGTCATAAATACCAAATTATTGGAGGGGATTCCTCCCTCCAGATAACTACAATTTCCTAAATATCCCAACACCCTGTTAGAAAGCCTTTTCTAAAATGCCTTTTTTTAAATGTTTTTATTGCTTTTTATAAATGCTTTTCACCCATTTCTTCACATTGTAAAGTGGATATGTTGCCAATGGGTATAATTATAATAACGGAAAAAATATCATTTTTTTGGAGAAAGGCTGGAGAGGTAGCGCAGCAGGTAGGGAGATATCTTGGGTACCAACAACCTAATTTTCACCCCTCGCATTAAATCTGTTTCCCTGAGCATTGTTAGGAGTAAATAAATTCAGAGCCAGGAGTCAGCCAAAAACATTATAAAATTGAGATTAAAAATAAAAACCGGGGGCCGGGTGGTGGCGCTGGAGGTAAGGTTCCTGCCTTGCCTGCGCTAGCCTAGGACGGACCGCGGTTCGATCCCCCGGCGTCCCATATGGTCCCCCAAGAAGCCAGGAGCAACTTCTGAGCGCATAGCCAGGAGTAACCCCTGAGCGTCACAGGGTGTGGCCCAAAAAACCAAAAAAAATTTAAAAAATAAAAATAAAAAAATAAAAATAAAAACCAAAAAAAAAATCTCCTCTGAAACCTTTATTTCAGGGGAATAAAGATAAAAAAAAATGGGGTTATCGGGGCAGGAGAGATAGCATGGAGGAAGTGTGTTTGCCTTGCATGCGGAAGGATGGTGGTTCGAATCCTGGCATCCCATAGGGCCTACCTTTTGAGCCTGCCAGGAGCGATTTCTGAGTGTAGAGCCAGGAGTGACCCCTGAACGGTGCATAATGTGGCCACAAAACCAAAAAAAATGGGGTTCTCATTATTCTTGAGTGTTTAGAGTAATATGAAAAATAACAATGGAATTAAAGGTATGAAATAATGGAAGGCAATTTATCCAAATTACAGAGCTGACAATAGCCAGGAAGGATGGCAGAGGCAAGGAGGAAGTCAATAATTTAAAATATATATATATATATGTTAGTTATTGATGAAAGGTCTTGAGACTTTCAAAGCTTTAGACATGAAATGATTATGTCTTTAAAAACCCTACCAGCTGAGCCTCGTTTAGGCATGTGATCAAAACTAGAATTAAAAGTGTTTATAAAAATTACACCCCTCAAAACACAAAAGTACAAGGTTGGTAGAAAGGAGGGTAAAAAAAAAAAGATAAAGATGAAGAAGTAGTAGAAGAAAAAGAGAAGGACGAGGTAGATGAGGAAGAGAAGGAAGAAAAAGATGATGCAAAACTATGGAAAATCAGGTTAAAAGCACAGCAACTATAAAAGGAAAAGAATAAGGAGGAGCAGGTGGAGGAGGAGGAGAAGGAGGAGGAAAAGGAGAAGAAGAAGAAGAAGAAGAAGAAGAAGAAGAAGAAGAAGAAGAAGAAGAAGAAGAAGAAGAAGAGGAGGAGGAGGAGGAGGAGGAGGAGGAGAAGGAGAAGGAGAAGAAGAAGAAGAAGAAGAAGAAGAAGAAGAAGAAGAAGAAGAAGAAGAAGAAGAAGAAGAAGAAGGAGAAAAAGAAAAAGAAAAAGAAGAAGCCGGAATACAGAAAAAACACTGAAATGAACAAATGTGTTAAATTAATTTAATATATAGAGAGAGGCTCCGGGTTTTATGTTTCCTTAGGAAACCAAGTTATTGAATTCCTTTATTATTGTGTGAGGAGAAGTGATTTATCTAAAACAGTAGGATGTATTCAATGGTTATTAATAACATTCATTTTAAAATCCTTGACAAGTAAAGATGAATGAGCCCCGTGCCTCAGTGGTATTATGGGCCCAGCTTCATTTGTAAAGAAAAATATCCGCTTTTTTTTTTTTTATAAAAGGCCACTGAAGATTTTGATGCATGGGGGCATAAAAAAGAAATTAAAATTCAAAGTAGGCACCTGAGTTTGATTCTTAAAGCTCAGGAGACAGACCTTTGTTCCAGAGTGAAATTGCAGTCTTCTTGACATTTTCAGTCACCTAAAATTGGCTAGAAAAGAAATGAATGTAGTCTTGTAAGGAAGGCAATAAGTAGGCAAAAATAAGTGAAAAATAAATAGGCAATAAGAAATAGGCAAAAAAAGAAGGAAGGAAAGAGGGAAGAAGGGAAGGGAAGGAGAGAAGAAAAGGAAGGAAGAAAGGAGGGAAGGGAGGAAGGGAGAAAGGAGGGAAGGGTGGAAGGAAAGAAGGAAGAAAGGAAAGAAGGGAAGGAGGAAGAAGAAACATGGAAGAAAGAGGAAGCAAGAAGAAGGAAAGATGAAAAGGAAAGATAAGGGGGAATAAAGAAGGAAGAGAAATATATGAAGGGAAACATGAAAGATGGAAGGAAAATAAAAAGATACAAAGAAGAAGGATGTATAAAAGTCAAAAGAAAGAAGGAGGAAGGAGGTAGAAAGTAAAAATAGAAATAATAAGAAAAGATGATGGAAAGATAGAAAGGAGGAAAGGAGTAAAAAAGCAGAAAGAAGATAGGAGAAAGAAGGAAAGAGGAAAAGTAGAGAGAAGATGGAACAAGAAAGAAAGGAGAAAGAAGAAATCAGGACGTATAGGTGGAAGAGAGAGAAAATAAGGAGTTAAAGGAAGAAGAAAGAATGAAGATAGAAGGAAGCAGGAAGGAAGGATGGGAAGAAGGAAGGTGGAGGAAGATGGAAGAAGACAGAAAAGGGAAGAATAAAGAGGAAGAAAGGATGATGGAAAAGAGGGAAGAAAGGAAGAATATAGAGGAAGGAAGGAAGATGTAAAAGAGGGAAGAAAGGAAGAATAAAGAGGAAGGAAGATGTAAAAGAGGGAAGAAAGGAAGAATATAGAGGAAGAAGATGGAAAAGAGGGAAGAAAGGAAGAATAAAGAGGAAGGAAGATGGTAAAGAGGGAAGAAAGGAAGAATAAAGAGGAAGAAAGGAATATGGAATAAGAGGGAAGAAAAGAAGAGTAAAGAGGAAGAAAGGAAGTAAGGAAGAAGGGAAAAGAATGCAGAAAGAAGATAAAAGAAAAGAGGAAGGAAGAGCTAGGAAGAAGGAAAAAGTTACACTTGAAGTCGCTGTTCTGAACACAGAGATTGCTGTTCATCCTCCTAATGGTGAAAACATGGACTCAACCCACATGCATGGGCCCAAGTGAGTGTGAAAATAAAAGAACCATAATATAAAATAAACAGAACATATTACAAGATAACATAACATGAGGTAACATCACATCAAAAACAGCAGCATGACATCACATAACATAGCATGACATGATGTAACATAAAATAATACAACAATATAACATAGCATAACATAAAATAAACATAACACAAAATACCTTAATGAAACATAATACAACAATATAACATATCACAATACAGCATAGCATACCAATGTAAGATACTATACTATACCATACCATGACATGACATGACATGGTATGGTATGGTATGGCATGGCAAGGCATGGCATGGCATGGCATGGTAGGGTAGGGTAGGGTATGGTAGGGTAGGGTATGGTATGGTAGGGTATGGTAGGGTAAGGTAGGGTAAGGTATAGTAGGGTATGGTAGGGTAGGGTAGGGTAGGATATGGTAGGGTATGGTATGGTAGGGTAGGGTTGGGTAGGGTAGGGTATGGTAGGGTAGGATATGGTAGGGTATGGTAGGGTAGGGTAGGGTAGGGTCAGGTAGGGTAGGGTCAGGTAGGGTAGGGTATGGTAGGATATGGTAGGGTAGGGTAGGATAGGGTAGGGTATGGTAGAGTAGGGTAGGGTAGGGTATGGTAGGGTAGGGTATGGTAGGGTAGGGTAGGGTAGGGTAGGGTAAGATATGGTAGGGTATGGTAGGGTATGGTAGGGTATGGTAGGGTAGGGTAGGGTAGGGTAGGGTATGGTATGGTAGGGTAGGGTAGGGTAGGGTAGGGTATGGTAGGGTAGGGTAGGGTAGGGTAGGGTATGGTCGGGTAGGGTAGGGTATGGTAGGGTAGGGTTGGGTAGGGTAGGGTAGGGTATGGTATGGTCGGGTAGGGTAGGGTAGGGTAGGGTATGGTAGGGTAGGGTAGGGTATGGTATGGTAGGGTAGGGTATGATATGGTAGTGTAGGGTAGGGTAGGGTATGGTAGGGTAGGGTAGGATATGGTAGGGTAGGGTATGATATGGTAGTGTAGGGTAGGGTAGGGTAGGGTATGGTAGGGTATGGTATGGTAGGGTAGGGTTGGGTAGGGTAGGGTATGGTATGGTAGGGTAGGGTAGGGTAGGATATGGTAGGGTATGGTAGGGTATGGTATGGTATGGTAGGGTATGGTAGGGTTGGGTAGGGTAGGGTAGGGTATGGTATGGTAGGGTATGGTCGGGTAGGGTAGGGTATGGTAGGGTAGGGTTGGGTAGGGTAGGGTAGGGTATGGTCGGGTAGGGTAGGGTAGGGTAGGGTATGGTAGGGTAGGGTATGGTATGGTAGGGTATGGTAGGGTAAGGTAGGGTAGGGTAGGGTATGGTAGGGTATGGTAGGGTAGGGTAGGGTAGGATATGGTAGGGTATGGTATGTTAGGGTAGGGTTGGGTAGGGTAGGGTATGGTAGGGTAGGATATGGTAGGGTATGGTAGGGTAGGGTAGGGTAGGGTAGGGTAGGGTAGGGTAGGGTAGGGTCAGGTAGGGTAGGGTCAGGTAGGGTAGGGTATGGTAGGATATGGTAGGGTAGGGTAGGATAAGGTAGGGTATGGTAGAGTAGGGTAGGGTAGGGTAGGGTAGGGTAGGGTAAGATATGGTAGGGTATGGTATGGTATGGTAGGGTATGGTAGGGTAGGGTATGGTATGGTAGGGTAGGGTAGGGTAGGGTATGGTAGGGTAGGGTAGGATATGGTAGGGTAGGGTAGGGTATGGTCGGATAGGGTAGGGTATGGTAGGGTAGGGTTGGGTAGGGTAGGGTATGGTATGGTCGGGTAGGGTAGGGTAGGGTAGGGTATGGCATGGTAGGGTAGGGTATGATATGGTAGTGTAGGGTAGGGTAGGGTATGGTAGGGTATGGTATGGTAGGGTAGGGTTGGGTAGGGTAGGGTATGGTATGGTAGGGTAGGGTAGGGTAGGATATGGTAGGGTATGGTAGGGTATGGTATGGTATGGTAGGGTATGGTAGGGTTGGGTAGGGTAGGGTAGGGTATGGTATGGTAGGGTAGGGTAGGGTATGATAGGGTAGGGTATGGTAGGGTAGGGTTGGGTAGGGTATGGTAGGGTATGGTCGGGTAGGGTAGGGTAGGGTAGGGTAGGGTTGGGTAGGGTAGGGTAGGATATGGTAGGGTAGGGTAGGGTAGGGTAGGGTATGGTAGGGTAGGGTAGGGTATGATATGGTAGGGTAGGGTAGGGTAGGGTATGGTATGGTAGGGTAGGGTATGGTAGGGTAGGGTAGGGTAGGGTAGGGTAGGGTAGGGTAGGGTAGGGTATGGTAGGGTATGGTAGGGTAGGGTATGGTAGGGTAGGGTATGGTAGGGTAGGGTATGGTATGGTAGGGTATGATAGGGTTGGGTAGGGTAGGGTAGGATAGGGTAGGATATGGTGTATGGTATGGTGTAATATTACATGACATGGCAGGGCATAACAGAAGATAATGTAATCTAACATAATAAACACAACATGATATGACATAATATAATATAAAAGAGAATATGGCAGGATAAGAGATAAGATGAGATCAGATCGGATAGGATAGGATAGGATAGGATAAGATAAGAAACCTGGCATGGCATGAACATGGCAAAGTAAACATAGCATGATATGACATAATATAATGTAAAGTAATATAATATAGCATGCCACGAAAGTGATAAGATGAGATGAAATAAGATAAGATAGAGTAAGATAAGAATCATGGCATGATAGGATCATAGCAAAGTAAACAGCATGATATGACATCATATAATGGGATATGATATATAATGATATGATATGACATGACATGAGAGTGATAAGACAAGAAGACAAGATGAGATAAGATAAGATAGGGTGAGATAAGATAAGAAGCATGGCATGGTATGAACATAGCAAAATAAATCTAACATGATAGACATGATATAATGAAATATAATAATGTAATATACAACATAACATGACATGAGAGTGATAGGACGAGATGAGATAAGATAGGATAAGATAGGGTAAGATAAGATAAGAAGCATGGCATGCCTTGAACATAGCAAAAGCAACACACCAGAAAATAAAGAACATAACCTCCTGTGGATTCAGATCCTGGTGTGACCCAGCACCCAAGAGAATCCACAGCTTGTAGGACGTACGATACGTAAGCACAAAGGTCCCATTAATGCTGATTTAAAAGGGGGGAGGAGCCCCCCACATCTCATCTAAACCCACATTCTCCCAGCCTGTCCTTTTATCCTATCTTTATTTTATCATTTTATTTTTATTTTATTTATTTATTTTATATTTATTTTATTTTATTATTTATTTTATTTTATATATTTTATTTATTTATTTTTGTAGCTTCAAATACTCAATTCGTGCCTCCTAGTTTAAACCCACCAAAAGACTGCTAGATTTACATAAAAAGTAATTCAAAGTAAAAGACATTTTTGTTTTCCATTGGGCAACCAGCCTTGGTCCATTTTACCTCTTCATCGAAGTGTTTATAGCCACTCAATAAATTTTGATCAAAACATCTGTTCCTGGTCCTGTGATCAATAAATTTTCATGCTGGGAGTTAGTTCTTCGGGACCTTCGTCCTCATGAATGGCCGCATACAAACACACATGGAGGGGCCAGAAATGGATCGTAAAGTTTAGTGACATGTTAGGAATATGCCCAAGAGACATATATTAATATAGAAGCAACATAAACACACAAACATAAATATAAAAATCTATAGGCCTAGTGTTATCTGTCAACCTGTTAACACGAAATCAGGCCTTGGCCTTTTGTCAATGATTTTCATCGACAAATACATAAACAAATACAAATTAATATGTAAATACAAATTAATGAATAAATTTAACCACAAATAAAAACCAAGAAATGAATAAATTCATGTACAAATAAACAAATAAATAAAAACCAGCCAAGGCAAATAAGTCAATGTGATTATTTACAAATAAATAAGTTGGTGTATTTACAAATAATAAATACAAATGAATGGATCTATTTACAAGTAAACACAGATCAATGAATGGATTTATTTACAAACAAATAAATTTGTTTACAAATGAATAAAAATACAAAAAATTGTTTACAAATAAAGGAAAATCAATACATTTATTTACAAATGTGAATAAATGAATAAAAATAAATTTATGTGTAGACAAATAAAACAAATAAATAAAAAATAGACAAATCAAATAAATGCCAATAAATCTATTTACAAATAAAGACAAGTAAAGACAAATAAATATTTTACAAACAAATAAATGGATATGAATAAATAAATAAACACAAATAAATAGCTAAAGTATTCCACTGAACACATTTGGTATTTTCGAACAGATACAAAGAATTTCTTTATTGGCTTTTTTTTTATCCCCCAAATACTTTGTCCTCTTCTCAGGAACAAGCCCCTCTGGAAAATAGTTATTCATTTTTATTTGTTTGTTTGCTTTGCTATTGGTCTATACCCAATGGTACTCAGGAGTTACTTCTGGATCGGTAAAGAAAGAATATTTGGTTTGATTCTCTGACTTCTGAGTACTGCCGGAAGTGATTCCTGAGCCCCGAGCACCACCTGGCGAGCCCCAAAATCAACACCTCAAATAAATAATCAACATTATTCATTGCATTCAGTTCCCCCTCATTGATCCTCAGAGGTCAATAGTCGTGTCTAGAGCCGAATTTTTCTTTCACATTTAATTTTTCAGAAACTCTGCACACACGAGCACAGCATTTTAGTACCCGATACACTGAAATAAATAAAATATCATAAATAAAATAAAAATAAAATAAATGAATACATAAAATAATAAATCTATGAATATAGGTCATAAATATATAAAATGCAAGAAATATGATGTAAATAAATTAATAAACTAATAAATAATAAACAATAAAACAAAAGGAAAATAATTCAAATAATAACTAAAATAAATTAATAACATAATAAATGTAATTAATATATAAACATATGTTGATATATTTATATATAATGTGATAAATAAAATAAATAATAAACAATAACAAATAAAATAAATATAATAAATCCATAAATACAAAGTAAGTATATAAAATTAAATATAAATAAATTAATTAGTAAATAAAAGATATATAAATAAAATACAAAGAAATTAATTTCCCATAAACCAAATCCCCCCAAAAAATTCTCTTTCATTGACCTCTAGGTGTGACCCAAAAACCAAAAACAAACAAACAAAACCCCCCCAAAACAAAGAAAGTAATTAATAGCATAAAATAAATATATATTATAAATATATAAATAAATAAAGTGAATATATAACTGAAATACATAATTAATTAAAATAATATTAAATAAAATAAGTACTAAGATAATGAAATAAATATAATGAATATACTAAACTTATTCATGTATTTTATAGATATATAAAATAAATACAAATAAATCAAATTGTCCCATTTTTCCATTCACTCTGCTTTTTTTCCTATATCTTTCCCATTTTTCCCACATTTTTTTTCATATTTTCCCTATTACAGTGACTGTGGAGGCAAGACCAGTGGAGAAGGAGAGAGAAACCTTGAGTTACATCTACCCAAAGACCGCTAGTCTCTGGGAATCATTTTAATCCCTTTTTCATTATTTTTATTCAGAGTGCCCACTTCCATTCAGCCCAGGAAGACAAGTATACCAAAATTGTGTTTTTCCAATAAAATATCTTGGAAAACCATGACTCCCATTAATCAAGGACTTGCTGACTCATTTGTCCATGCTCTCAAACTTCTGATGGTGAAACCAACACACACACACACACACACACACACACACACACACACACCAGCATTTCTTAGTCATCTTTTATCAGCAAAATCTTAGATAGACAGCTTAAAATGATGACGGATCCCTGTTCGAAAACATCATCTCCCAAAATACTTGATTTTAGAACTGTGAAGAATTGGGTGATGTTCTAGGCAAAACCATGCTTATAATAATAATAATAAAATAAAATCACCCTAAATAGTCTATTTTCCCAGGAAGAGGCCTTTATTTCCCCAAGCGAAAAGCTATCAAGGCGTTGTCATGCATGGTTGGTTTCTCAGAGGAAAAAAAAATGAAAGAAATGAAAAGAAATTTCAATGTCCCAGAATCTGACTTAGGCCCCAGAAAAGTGTGTTTAAGGTTTTGTGCAATATTTGTCTTATGTCCAGACCTGCCAGAGAAAATAGATCATTTATCCGAAGGCCTGCAGGGATAAAAAAAAAATGCAATTCATTCTTCATGATTTAGTCCCCAAATTCTGGACCAAGGGTGGGCAGGAAGTCAATTTATTCCTTTTTTAGTTAAAGTCCCAGATTTCAAAAACAAGAAAAGAAAATGTAGGTTCTTGGAGATTGAACTGGAAATGGGTCTAAATTGACTTGAATTTGGGTCAGACTCTTGTGAATCCTGAAGTCGATTTAACCAACAGATAAATATTGTTCTAAGGATTTGTACATCTCTATCTCTGGAGATTATTATTTTGTGTCTATCAGTGAGATCTAGTGAAATGAACCCAAGTTATGCCAGGCAAATTAGACATATATTCCTTTTCTAATATTTCACAATATTTTATTTTGTTATTTTTATATAAGATATACATACATTTGGGGCTGGAGAGATAGCATGGAGGTAGGGCATTTGCCTTGCATGCGGAAGGACAGTGGTTCGAGTCCCGGCATCTCATATGGTCCCCTGAGCCTGTCAGGAGCGATTTCTGAGTATAGAGCAAGGAGTAACCACTGAACGCTGCCGGGTGTGACCCCCCCAAAAAAGGGGGGGAAAAAGATATACATACAATTATTACCAAATACAAATGAAATAAAATATATATATTTATATAGAAAATATAAATAAAATAGATTAATATATACATCATATACTGAATACAAATAAAAGGAATGTACATTTATATATAAAATAAAATAAATATACCAAATACAAATAAAATAAATTTATATTCATATATAAAGTATAAATGAGATAAATTAATATTTACATTCATGTACCAAATGTAAATAAAATACATATAAATCTATTTATATAACAAATATAAATAGATATAAATGAAATAAATATAAATCTATCTATCTAGCAAATATAAATCGGTATATATCCCTTTTCTGCTATTCACAATTCTTTCTTTTATCGTGGTTTATATAAATAGTTAAATCCATATATAAAATACAAATAAAATAGATATAAATTTATATACCAAATATAAATAGAAATGTATTCCTTGTCTGTTGTTTCATCATTCTTTTTTTTTGTTTTTCGTTTTGTATGTAGCTTACACAACGCAACCCAAGTTCTTTGATACCCATCACAAAAGAAACTCTGATTCCAGTGCTCTTTTCCATACCGTTTGGAGTCTGGCTTTCCCCTGATTCCCGGTAAATCCTGAACACTGGTAATTCATCCTGCCACCAAAATTTCTTCTTCTCTTAATCCATCTTGAAGTTCTCTGCCCAATCTAAGAATGAAAACAGATAACCCATTGCTTCTACATTCTGGGACCCAGATCAATCAATCAATCAATCATCAATCACATCTGCCATTCTATTTGACATCCACCCTGGGTTCAATCCTGGATCGACTGCCTTTGAAATTTGTGCTCTTTCAACCTTTATTTTTATTTATTTTTATTCTTTAGGCCACACCCAGCGATGCTCAGGGGTTACTCCTCGCTCCGCACTCAAAAATGGCTCCTGGCTTGGGGGACCATATGGGATGCCAGGGATCGAACCGAGGTCCATCCTGGGTCAGCCACGTGCAAGGCAAATGCCCTACTGCTTGCGCCATTGCACCGGCCCCTCCTTCGTCCTATATTATCGTCTCTCCAGTCCTGAACTACAAATTCTTAATCCATCGAAGGAAGAGAGTTTATAACTTCTTTTCAGAAAATAAGAATTCTGGGACCAGAGTGGTGGCACAGCGGCAGGGTGTCTGCCTTGCATGTAGCTGACCCAGAACTGACCCCAACAGGTATCCCCATGACCACTTTCCCCCCACCCTCAGACATCCCACTAGACATCAACTGAGGATAGAGCTATAGACTAATAGTCAATGGACTCAACCATTACCGTATATACTGGAGTATAAGCCAACACGAATATAAGTCGACCCCTTTATTTTACCCTAAAAACTGGGAAACTCATTGGCTTGAGTATAAGTCGAGGTGGAAAATGCAGCCGCCGCTGGTAAATTTCAAATATAAAAAAATATATGTACCTAAAACAATTATAATAATCAAGGAATCAGGAAATAAATAAATGCATGATTACATTTACAATACATGATTTTTTGATATATTTTATACCATATCATGTACCACATTAACTCATAGTAGTCAAGGGCAACTTTATTAAAAGGGGAAAAAAAAACATTTTACAAAGTAAAGCATTGTAAATAAATGGTGAAAAATCCTGTTCTTATACTCCAAACCCCTGATTATAAGGATTTAGGATTTATAGACATTTATTTAAATGACTTTGTTGTGTATGTAAACATTTTAATGGGATTATTATGTGACTTACTCTACCCTGATAAGTGATTGTGCCCTTACCCTAGGGTGTGACCTGGCATTCTGCTCCCACCCTAGGGTAGTGCTCCTACCATTGGGTGGTACCTGATTCTGGGGCATAAAAACAAGGGTCTGTGGAAGGCAAGAGGCTTTTTGTCCTGGGCCTATTCTTAGGCCTTTTGGCTTCGGCCTCTTCATGGAATAAAGAGCTGTTTTCTTTGTAAGCCTGACTGCCTGTTGGCTTTCTTCCCACAACATTCACCTCAGAACCACCGACTGAACAGGATAACAGACGTGTGGTCCAAGGAGAAGAAAGGCCTCATCTTCCATCCCTCCATCAGTCAACCTCTTCAGGGGCTGACTTGCAACGTGACTTTACTACCCGAAATGGAGGTTTCCCTTAATTAAATGTGCCATTAAATATTGTGGGCTGAATAGTTCAGTGGCATACAGTTCAGGCATGCACCAAATCAAATAACCAAATTCAATTACCCAAGTATAAGCTGAGTTTGTGTATTTTTTTTTCTTTTTGGAATAAATTTTGAGCTGGAAAAACTCGGCTTATACTTGAGTTTATACGGTAATGTTTTTGTTTTTCTGTTTTGGGGCCATAATCCAGTGACATTCAGGAGTTGTAGTGTTGGTTTTTGTGGCACAAATTTTGTGCTGAAAAAACTTGGTTTATACTTGGATATATATGGTATTTTTTTTGTTTGTTTGTTTTTCTGCTTTAGGGCCATAATCTAGTGACACTCAGGGGTTCCACCTGGATCTGTGGTGGGGAATCATTGTTTGCAGGCTCAGAAGACACTACAGCAGGGGTCCTCAAACTTTTTAAAAGGTTGCCCAGGTCACTGTCCCTCAGACCGTTGGAGGGCCAGACTATAGGATAATAATAATAAAATAATAATAATAAAAATAAACTATAAATGAATTCCTATGCGTACTGCACATATCTTACTTTTAATTAAAAAAATAAAATTAATGAGCCACAGAGATAGCACAACTGTAGGGTGTTTGCCTTGCCCGGGGCCGACTCAGGACAGACCTGGGTTCGATTTCCGGCATCCCATATGGACCCTGGAGCCTGTCAAGAGTGATTTCTGAGTGCAGAGCCAGGAGTAACCCTTGAGTGTCCCTGGGTGTGGCCCCAAAACAAAACAAACAAAAAAAAAGCAAAAATACGAACAAATACAATATTTAAAATTGTAGGACCTTATAAATATCCTCCATGGAATGCCTGTGGTCCCGGATCATAATTTGGGGGACCCCGACCCTATGGGATGCTAGAGATTGAACCTGGGTTGGCTGTGTGCAAGGCAAATACCCTCTCCCCACTGTGAAATCACTCTAGCAACATTGAGTAATATTTTTGTTTGCTTGTTTTTGAGCCACACCCAGTGATGCTCAGGGGTTACTCCTGCCTCTGCACTCAAAAATCATTCTTGGCTTGATGGATCATATGGGGCACTGGGGATCGAACTGAGGTTCATCCTTGGTCAGCTTTGTGCCAGGTGAATGCCCTACCACCACGCCAACGTTCTGGCCCCTCTCTCTTCTTTAAAAAAAAAAATTTAACCATTGCTTTCTATAACTCTAATCGCTTATAGGTTGTTCATAAGACAGTACTTTTAATCTTCACAGTTGAAAAATTGTTCTGAATGGTCTTTCATTGACACGTCAGGAGGTCTACAGGCACAAGGTTGTTTGAGTTTCAGCCCTACAATGTCCCAATGGCCAACACTCTTCACCAAGTCACAGTTCCCTTCACCAATATCCTCAGTTTCCCTCTTGCCCTCCCACTGCCTGACTGCCTCTGTGGCAGACATTCTCTCTCTCTCTCTCTCTCTCTCTCTCTCTCTCTCTCTCTCTTTCTCTCTCTCTCTCTCTCTCTCTGTCCCTCTCTCTGTCCCTCTCTCTCTGTGTCCCTCTCTCTGTCCCTCTCTCTGTCTCTCTCTCTCTCTGTCTCTCTCTGTCTCTCTCTCTGTCTCTCTCTCTCTCTCTCTCTCTCTCTCTCTCTCTCTCTCTCTCTGTCTTAATTTTATGCTTTGCACTATTGTTCCTGAAAGGGTGTTATGCATGTCACCTTATGTCCTTGTCTAGAGGAATCAGTTTCCTATACCATACATTTCTATAACCCGGTGCAATGCTACTTTTCAGCATCTGCGCCCTGAAACATAAAACAAAATTATTGGAAAGGATCTTTGCACGTAGAAATTTATATCAGGGCTCAATGGAACAAGCAGGCTATAAAAAGAACCCAAATACTCAATTCTTAAAAATGAAAGTTTGGATCAAGAGTGCCTAGCCTTCCTTATTTCTCTATGCTGTCTTCTCCTACTTTTCTTCTTCTTCTTCTTCTTCTTCTTCTTCTTCTTCTTCTTCTTCTTCTTCTTCTTCTTCTTCTTCTTCTTCTTCTTCTTCTTCTTCTTCTTCTTCTTCTCTTCTTCTCTTCTTCTTCTTCTTCTCTTCTTCTTCTTCTTCTCTTCTTCTTCTTCTCTTCTTCTTCTTCTTCTTCTTCTCTTCTTCTTCTTCTTTTCTTCTTCTTCTTCTTCTTCTTCTTCTCCTCCTCCTCCTCCTCCTCCTCCTCCTCTTCTTCTTCTTCTTCTCCTTCTTCTTCTTCTCCTCCTCTTCTTCTTCTTCTTCTTCTCCTTCTTCTTCTCTTCTTCTTCTCTTCTTCTTCTTCTTTTCTTCTTCTTCTTCTTCTTCTTCTTCTCTTCTTCTTCTCTTCTTCTTCTTCTTCTCTTCTTCTTCTTCTTCTTCTTCTTCTTCTCTTCTTCTTCTTCACTTCTTCTTCTTCTTCTCTTCTTCTTCTTCTTCTTTTCTTCTTCTTCTTCTTCTTCTTCTTCTTCTCCTTCTTCTTCTTCTTCTTCTCCTTCTTCTTCTTCTTCTTCTTCTGCTGCTGCTGCTGCTTCTCCTCCTCCTTATTCTTTTTCTTCTTCTTCTCCTCCTCCTACTACTACTACTTCTTCTTCTCCTCCTCCTCCATCTTTTTCTTCTCCTCCTCCTTCACATCTTCTGCTTTTCTTCTTCTTCATCTTCTTTTCTTCTGCTGCTGCTGCTGCTGCTTCTCCTCTTTCTTTTTCTTGTTCTTCTTCTGCTGCTGCTGCTTCTCCTCCTCCTCCTCGTTCTTGTTCTATTTCTTGTTCTTGTTCTTTCAGTCTTCTTCATCTCCTCCTCCTTCATCTACTCGTTCTTTTTCTCTTCCTCCTTTTTTCTCTTCCTTTTTTCCTTTTTCTTCTCTTCCTTTTCCTTTTCCTTCTCCTCCACTTCCTCCTCCTACTCCTTTTTCTTTCTCCTCCTCTTCCTCCACCTCCTCATCTTTCTCTTCTTCCTCCTCCTCCTTCTAATTCTCTCTATCTTCTTTTAGACACCCTGGTTTGTACTACTGCCCTTGAAGGAGTTTCCTGTCTCTGCCTTTCCCCCTTCCAGGACCCAGTTCTTTTTCGGAGGGATTACTCCCAACTGTCCTCCCTTTCTCATTCTATCTCTCTCTCACACACACACCACATATAACTTGGTTAAGGACTACTTTTATCTGTAACTATAATTGGCAGCAACAACAACAACAAAAAAACATTCCTACCAGATAGAGCATAAATGATGCTAGGAGGTTGTCTGTCCATTTGTTCAACAAAGATGGATTTTATATGCATTTCTGTAATGAGATTCTGTAATGGAATAGAACCATAAAATTATTTCTTTCTGCTATTTCAGATTTCAGCATGAAATCATGATATCAGATGTTGTTCAACACATCCTTTAGTCTGGGGCAAAATTCTTGTACATGGTTTCACATGCAATGTTCTATCTCTGAAATAGTTTCACTTTAATAATTTAAGTAATTTCAATAAATATTTGTTTGACTAATTTAAATGAATAAAGCTTTGTTGAACTAATATTAATGACTAAATAATAAGGGTTTATCTAACTAATTTCAATAAATAAATAACAAAGATTTGTTTAAATAACTTTACTAAATAAACATTTGTTTAAATAATTTCACTAAATAGATATTTGTTTAAATGATTTCAATAAACAACTATTTGTTTAGATGATTTAATACATAAATATTTGTTTAAATAGTATCAATCAATAAATATTGCTTTAAATAATTTCAATAAATAAATGTTTGTTTAAATAATTTTAATAAATAAATAAATAATATATATTTGTTTATTTGTTTAAAAATTTTAATAAGTGAATAATAAATATTTGTGTAAATGATTTCAATCAATAACTATTTGTTTAGATGTTTTTGATACATAGTTGTTTAAATAATTTCAATAAATAAATATTTGTTTAAATGATTTCAATAAATATTTGCTTATATAGTTTGAATGCATAAATATTTGTTTAAATAGTTTGAATGCATAAATATTGCTTAAATAATATTAATAAATATTTGTTTAAATTATTTCAATAAATATTTGCTTATATAATTTAATGCATAAATATTTGTTTAAATAGCTTCAATACATAAGTATTGTTTAAATAATTTCAATCAATCAATATTTGTTTAAATGATTTCAATAAATACATCATTTGAATTGCATTAGGTCAATGAGAAACTGGGCATAAACAGCCATAAATATTTTGCTTATAAGGCATTGAATCGATCAAATTCATGAATATTTCATTTTTTGGTATTAAATGAACACAAAGCCCAGTCAATGAATCATTCAGCATCTTGGTTTTTGTTTCAAGTATCTATTTAAAGTTTTTTCGTCCTGCTGATCATTAGAATCTCTTAGGGAATAATTTTATGCCAGATCTTTTCATCAGAGCAGCTAAAGAGTATTGATTTTCGACAGGTTTCCATTATCACTCAAATGACAAGCTTTGGCCACGGAATCCTTGAGCAAATCGGGCCTAAATAAACCACGATATTTAATTTCAGAGAACGTCGATATTTCAGGCTGGAGACGCTCACGCCGCAGATCGAGGGAATTGTAATGATTTCCACGAAGCTGTTTTGAGACCAAAAATAAAATTAAGGTTATTTATTTGGACAAGCTCAGACGCTGGTTTTCCATTGTTTCTTTCTGATTTTAGTTATCAGGTTTTTCAACAACAATATTTAATCTAAATCGCTTTGAATGGGCTTTAGATGGGGGGAAGGTCACTTTTGAGAAAGCTTTTGTTCTTACATTTAAGAATATAAATTCTTAGTATATAAATATGAAGAATTAATAAAATATTATGTATATAAATTGATATTTATAAATGAAATAGTTTTCGATATTTTATATATTTGTAAATATAAATTTATATACGTATAAATACATAAAAATCAAACATGAATTTAAGAATATAAATTCCTAATAACAGGCTTTGATTTGGTTCATCTCATGTTGGAGATGAGAGTTTGCATATGTTGTTGTGTGGGGAATTCTATAGGATATTTTATTAGAACTTAACCTGGTTTATTGAATTTTGATGATCAAGTTCTCATGTTTACATGGATATATTGATCCTGAAATCTAGCCTTCTCTGGATTTTATCTCTGTAGTGTCTCTTTCTTCCTGAGACAGAGGTAGGAGCTCTGCAGATATGGTTCATTGCACTGTTTTTTTAATTGAATTTGTGACTGGGTTTCTTCTTTTTTTCTTTTCTTTCCTTTTCTTTTTTATCTTATCTTTTTCTTTGTTCTCTCATCTTGTCCTATTTGTTTCCCTTTATTTTCTTGTCTTGTCTATTCTTATCTTTCTTTGTTATCTTGTCCTGTCTTCTTCCCTTTTCTTATCTTTTCCCATCTTATCTTACCTCATCTTGTCTTGCCTTACTTTATCTGATCTTGTCTTCTTTTTCTTTCCTTTTCTGTGCTCTTCTTTTTTCTTCTGTCTTCTTTTCTCTCCTTTCTTCTCCTTCTCTCTGCTTCTGTGTATTTTCAGTTGCCTTGTAATGTCTGAGGAACCACCATGCTTTATTATTATTATTTTACATAGATTTAAGTCATTTACTGGGGCTCTTTGTTGAGGTTTCTGGGTCACTTTGCTTTGCAATCATTGTTTATTATTATTATTATTATTATTATTATTATTATTATTATTATTATTATTTTACTTAGATTTAAGCCATTTACTGGGGTTGATTGCTGAGGCCTCCTGATGGTTTGACATTGCTATTAGTAGTAGTTTTACTTCACTTAGATTTATTGTTATTATTCCACATATATTTAAACCTTTTACTGGGGTTTTTTTGTGAAGCCTCTGGGTTGCTTTGCTTTTCTATTTTTTTTGCTTTTAATTTTTTGGTATAGGGGCCACACCCGTTGATGCTCAGGGGTTATTCCTGGCTATGCACTCAGAAATCGCTCCTGGCTTGGGGAACCATATATATTATATTATAATATATTATAATATAATATAATATGATATTATATTATTATATTATATCATATTATATTATATTATATCATTATATTATATTATATTATATTATATTATTATAAATATAAGTTTATATCTGAGCTTTACAACGCTGATCACTGAAAGACTTAACTTTGGTCACTGCACTATTAAATCAGGCAGGGCATTTGCCTTGCACAGAGGTCGCCCAGGTTCGATCCCTGGCATCCCATATGGTATCCTGAGCCCTGTCAGGAATGATCTCTGAGCTCAGAGCTGGTAGAAAAACCTGAATATCACCAACTATGCCCCCTCCAAAAAAACTAAACAAATAAAACAAGATTAAAAATTACAATAAATGAATAATAACTTTATTTATTCCTTCCAGCTCTCTCCTTCCATGCAAACAGCATATAGGCTTGTTTTATTTGATTAAGTCTATTAACTATTAGTGAATAAATCCTTCTCAGTAGGGGAATCCTCGAAAATCAAAGGCACTTAAAAGATTTTTCTAATCAGATAAATGCCAGCATTAATGTCCTCCCTAACTTATTAATCCAATGAAGAATAAATGAATCCATTCACTGCTCATCAGAAAGTGCCAGTCGATACAGTGAATCACCAATTTGATATCACACGATTGCTTTTTGATTGAAACACTCAACGCTTTTTACTCGCCTTGCTGAGCTTCAAGGTTTCCTGCAATAGATTGAAAGAGAGAGAGAGAAAAAAAAAGGAAAAGCAATTTTATCGAACATATAATTTCCTGATGCTCGAACAATTGTTCTGGTAATCTTAAAATAAAACATAACAGAGTGGAAGAAGAAAATTGTGGGATGTGACTAGGAATGTTGATCCGCGGAAATGTCTCTGAGAAGGAGCCTCCTTAGAATAAATTATGCCCTTTTTTTGTGTCTTAAAGATGATTAGACTCCTTGTGAGCTTTAAAAAAAAATCTGAATTTAATAGGAATTTTAGAGGAGGGAGGATGGGGAAGAAATAGCTTCTAGGTTCTGAATAGCTGACTTTATTACTGTATGCCTCCTTTATAGATAGTGGCGATATAAATATATAGTAGCAATATAATATATTATGTGTGTAATTCTATATAATATATAAATATATATAGGATATGTGATATAGAATATATGTTGCACTGGTGAGGGGATATACACAAGCAAGTATAAATTAGAGTATATATGAGAGTGTAGATGAAAGTAGAAATGAGAGAGTAGAGATGAAAGTATACTTGAGAGAGTATAAAGAAGAATATATATGGAAGTACCAATGAGTATAGAGGAATATCTATGAGAGGATATATGTGAGTATGAAATAGAGTAAAAATTAGAGAACGATGAAAGTATAAATGAGAGAGTATAGAGGAGAATGTAGATAAGACAATATACATGACAAGACTATAGAAGAAAGTATCAATGAGAGTAGACATACGAGTATAAATGACAGCGTATAAATGAGAGTATGGAAGTATCAATGAGAATAGATGAGTCTTTTTTTCCATCTCCCTTATCTCCCCTTTCTTCCCTCTGGTCCCATCCTCTTCTCTCTCATTTTCTGTGTTTTCTTTCCCTTCTCTCTCCCTTCCATATTCTTCCCCTTATCCCTTTTTCTTTTCTCTTCCTCTTTTCCTCTCTTCCCTTTCTCCCCTCCCCTCCTCATGCCCTCCCATTCCCCCCTTTCTCATTCTCCTTTCCCTCTTTTTTTCCACTCCCTCTCTGTCAATCTATCTCTTTCATGAGAGGCATTACAGTTTCTGTGGTCTATATACCCCTCCCATTATCCAAATATTCCTTTAATGGGTCATAAATAGTAATTTTGGAAAACAAACCCTGGTTTGCAGTCACCCCTTTCTCCAGTGCTCCACTCATATCTGCTGTTTTTCTGAATTAAGTCTGGGTAACTTGCTTTTCTCAAAGGAAAAAAAAAGAGAGAATAGATGAGTCCATATAAGTATGAATGAAGATGAAAGCATAATGAGAGAGTACTGATGAGAGATTATACTTGACAAATATAAAGGAGAGTATGAATGGAAGTATCAATGAGTATAGATGAGAGTATAGGTGAGTTTACATGAGAGGATATATGTGAGTATGAATTAGAGTATATATGAATGTAGATGAAAGCATAATGAGAGAGTACTGATGAGAGATTATACTTGACAAGAGTATAAGGAGAGTATAACAAAAGTATCAATGAGTATAGATGAGAGTATAGATGGGTATACATGAGAGGATATATGTAAGTATGAAATAGAGTATATATTAGAGGTAGATGAAAGTATCAATGAGCAAGTAGAGAGGAGAGTATACTTGACAGAGTATAAAGAAGAATATATATGGAAGTACCAATGAGTATAGATGAATATCTATGAAGGATATATGTGAGTATGAAATAGAGTATATATTAGAGGTAGATGAAAGTACAAATGAGAGAGTATAGAGGAGAATGTAGATAAGACAATATACATGACAAGACTATAGATGAAAGTATCAATGAGAGTATAAATGAGAGTATGGAAGTATCAATGAGAATAGATGAGTCTATATAAGTACAGATCAGAGGATATAAGTGAGTATGAATTAGAGTACATATGAATGCAGATGAAAGCATAATGAGAGAGTACTGATGAGAGATTATACTTGACAGAGTATAAAGGAGAGTATGAATGGAAGTATCAATGGGTATAGATGAGAGTATAGGTGAGTATACATGAGAGGATATATGTGAGTATGAATTAGAGTATATATGAATGTAGATGAAAGTAGAAATGAGAGAGTAGAAATGAGATTATACTTGACAGAGTATATATGGAAGTATCAATGAGTATAGAGGAACATCCATGAGAGGATATATGTGAGTATGAAAGAGAGTATATATTAGAGGTAGATGAAAGTATAAATGAGAGAGTATAGAGGAGAATGTAGATAAGACAATATGCATGACAAGACTATAGAGGAAAGTATCAATGCGAGTATAAATGAGAGTATGGAAGCATCAATGAGAATAGATGAGTCTATGTAAGTATAGATCAGAGGATATAAGTGAGTATGAATTAGAGTACATATGAATGTAGATGAAAGCATAATGAGAGAATACTGATGAGAGATTATACTTGACAGAGTATAAGGAGAGTATAATGGAAGTATCAATGAGTATAGGTGAGAGTATAGATGGGTATACATGAGAGAATATATGTAAGTATGAAATAGAGTATATATTAGAGGTAGATGAAAGTATCAATGAGAGTAGAGAGGAGAGTATACTTGACGGTATAAAGAAGAATATATATGGAAGTACCAATGAGTATAGATGAATATCCATGAGAGGATATATGTAAGTATGAAAGAGTATATATTAGAGGTAGATGAAAGTATAAATGAGAGAGTATAGAGGAGAATGTAGATAAAACAATATACATGACAAGACTATAGAGGAAAGTATCCATGAGAGTATAAATGACAGTATAAATGAGAGTATGGAAGTATCAATGAGAATAGATGAGTGGCTTTTTTCCATCTCCCTTTTCTCCCCTTTCTTCCCACTGGTCCCATCCTCTTCTCTCTCATTTTCTGTGTTCCCTTTCCCTTCTCTCTCCCCTCCATATTCTTCCCCTTATCCCTTTTTCTTTTCTCTTCCTCTTTTCCTCTCTTCCCTTTCTCCCCTCCCCTCCTCATGCCCTCCCATTCCCCCCTTTCTCATTCTCCTTTCCCTCTTTTTTTCCACTCCCTCTCTGTCAATCTATCTCTTTCATGAGAGGCATTACAGTTTCTGTGGTCTATATACCCCTCCCATTATCCAAATATTCCTTTAATGGGTCATAAATAGTAATTTTGGAAAACAAACCCTGGTTTGCAGTCACCCCTTTCTCCAGTGCTCCACTCATATCTGCTGTTTTTCTGAATTAAGTCTGGGTAACTTGCTTTTCTCAAAGGAAAAAAAAAGAGAGAATAGATGAGTCTATATAAGTATAGATCAGAGGATATAAGTGAGTATGAATTAGAGTACATATGAATGCAGATGAAAGCATAATGAGAGAGTACTGATGAGAGATTATACTTGACAGAGTATAAGGAGAGTATAACAGAAGTATCAATGAGTATAGATGAGAGTATAGATGGGTATACATGAGAGGATATATGTAAGTATGAATTAGAGTATATATGAATATAGATGATAGTAGAAATGAGAGAGTATATACAATATACATGACAAGACTATAGAAGAAAGTATCAATGAGAGTAGACATGAGAGTATAAATGACAGAGTATAAATGAGAGTATGGAAGTATCAATGAGAATTGATGAGTCTATATAAGTACAGATCAGAGGATATATGTGAGTATGATGAAAGATTATACTTGACAGAGTATAAAGGAGAGTATAATGGAAGTATCAATGAGTATAGATGAGTATACATGAGAGGATATATGTAAGTATGAATTAGAGTATATATGAATGTAGAAATGAGAGACTAGAGATGAGCGTGTAGATGAAACAGTATCCATGACAAAACTATCGACAAAAGTACCAATGAGAGTATAGATGTGAAGAGTACACATGACTGATTACAAATGAGAGCATCAATAAAAGAGTATAAATGATGGGGTATCAAGGGATGGAAGATCCAACAGACACAATATCACGCAACAGCAGCGAGCTCTCTTGAGATTGGACGAGACACATCAGGAAACATTTCTTCCGCTTCCCTTGCTGGATTGCAATAACATCTGCAAGTCAATCAATCAATCGATCAGTCATCCACCCTGCATCCCCTGAGTAGAAACTGTCACCATGAGAGGGATGAGACTAGAGGATAGGGTTGGCGACCTACTGCAGTGACAGCCAGAAAGAACAACACACTTCCCATCCTGCCAACAAGCCCTTGTTCCCCCTCCGAGTATTCTCTCTCTCTTCTTAATCATGCTTGATGGCCTAATCAATAACCACCTCTGAACCCCTCCAGCTCAATCACCAGCTCCGTCAACCAATTTCGAGTCACAGTGCTTACTCTCAGGGACGCGATGAAGTGGCCTTTGGATGGAGGAGAGGAAGAAGGCTTGCAATGCCAAATTAGAATTATATTTCTATATAATCCCATTGATAAACACTCCTGCGATTAATTGCAGGGGCCTTTAAAAATTAAAAAATAAAGAAGCATCATTTGCACGACGCACTTGTCAGGTCCGTGTCATTCACATCGTCAACGGCGCCATTTATATGCACTCGATGAGGAGGAATAATGGAAATTGTGACAATCGACTTAAGTGGTTTAATGCGCTCTCGTCTCAGCCAGCGGCCTTATTAACCCAGAGGAAATGATTCCACGATGGGTGAAGGTGTTATTATTAGTATTCATAATGCAGAATCGATTGTGAGGAGAATATTTATGAAGGGAGCTAAGAAAAAAAAGTCCTCTTTTCTGAAAAAAGAAGTGGAGATGGAAATTTATACTCAGAGAGAGGGAGGAGCATTCATGAAATTATTTCTCAATAATATTCAATTATAATAATATAACTCAATATAATATAAAAATAACGTAGTATAACAAAAATAGCAAAATGTAACACGATAGAATACAATATATGAATAATATATAATGAAATGATACGATAAAACGTAACATGACATAACACAACAGAGCAGAATGTCACACAACGTAACAAACCATAGCATAACATAGCAACAGCATAACAAAATAACACAACATAATATAATCTGACATCATGTGATAATGTTTAAGCTAATGTAATAGAGTCTCGTATAAAATACAACTTAAAACACAATATAACATAAACCATAATTTATAATGTAGTAAATTAATATTAACATAACACAACACACTATAACCACAAAATGTGACATAAATCAAACCCCTAAGTAGGATTAGAATAATAGACATCCTAATTATCAAAAATTCCTCAAATCATTTACCGTGTCAACGACAAAAAATGGGGAATTCTGATCCGATATAAGTAGAGGAGATGTCGAAAAAGCGAACAGGTGAACAGACGTGAAGGAGAACCCTCCTAGGTCAGAACCAAGGAACCTTCTAGAACATTCTCCGAGGTTCCATTCCGTCAGAGAAAGAAACTGAATGTAGGTTGACGCGTCCTTGGAGAACTACCAACCCAGTCACTTATCAATTCTAATCATTTCATGTGCCAAATTTTTTAAATGTAAAGGTATTTCTTTAAAAAGAAAAAGACTTTTAAACCCATGAAAGGCCCAGTTACACACAGAAATATATAAATTCGACTTTAAAACGTTGGTAACAGGTGGGAAGAGATTAGGATTACTGTGGTAACTGGTTCTGAATTGTAAAAATAATTAGAGGGATTTCATTTATAATAAAATATAAATACAAATAAATTATATATATATTAATTTTATATATTATAGATAAAACATAAAATAAATAAATTATATAATTTTATATATTACATATAAAAATATAAATTCTATATAACAAAATAGATAAAATAAATTATATATAAACTATATAAATTTAATATAATAAAATTACATATCTATTAAAATAAATAATAATTAACTAAAAGAAATAAGGATTTTTATATTTACTTTTAATTTTCTGATAACTCAAGTGGAAAAGTCTCCTTGTAGAGAGTGCCTGGAAAAATAATCTTCACTTGGCAACAATGAAATGTTGTGAATACTTAATGGATCAATCTTAGAGTCAAGTTCATCTGTTAATGAGATTTGGATGCGGCTGACTAGAAAACCAATGAACGCTGTTTCTTGGGAAATTTCCATCCCCGACATGATTTTAGCTGGCTTCGAGACAAAATCTTCCGCTTGTTTGCAAAGGATTCTGTCTGTTTCCAGGGATCTCGGGCCTTATACCACACCATATAAGGCAAAAATGTCACCTGTTGTAAAGTGACCCCAATATGTACGTTTTCTAAATGAAAAATATTTCTACCCTTCTCTGCACTTACAGGCAAAATCATATGCAAATATGATTAAAATCCTATTAGATGATTATTTTAAATGATATTATTCTTACTGAAGCATAAAAGTTCTTTTATCCTTTTTTCTCTCTTTCTCTTACCCTGTTTTTTTTTTACTTCCTCCCTCTTCTGTTTCTAAAAACAATAGTTCAAGCAAATCCACATAGAAAAATTCACTTTTATTTAAACCTTCCTTCAAATACCCTCTTTCTTAAATTTTTTTTTTCCCAACAAACCCTTCTAAAACACAATTTTCGGTGGAATAGAAACATTCTCTTCAAAAACCACCACAGTTACTTTCTTCATGCACAAATAATATTTTGCATCTTATAATAGAAAAATAAATAATAGCGTTGGGCTGGCTTGGAAATCATTCCATTTTTTGGAAATGTGGAACTGTGAAGAAGTATAGACAAATATTCATAAATTCATCTTGTCTCAATGTGTGAAGAAAAATTTTATTGTGGGGTGTACAGAAAAAATTATTTTCTTTTTTAAAAAGACTCATTGCAGGCACTGTTTTTCAACAAAAATAATGGTACATGGGGTTTTTTGTTGCTTTTTATTTTCCCCTAGGGCCACTGGACTGAGAGAAATGAGAGATAAGAGAGAGCAGGAAAGAGAGAGATAGGGAAAGGGAGAGAGTGGGAGAGAGAAAGGGAGGAGGAAGAGAGAGGGGAGAGAGAGGGAGAAGGAGGGAGAGAGGGGAGAGGGAGAGAAGAAAGAAGGGGAAGAGAGGGAGCAGGAGAGGAAGACAGGGAAAAGGAGGGAGAGGGGGGAAAGAGAGAAGGAGAGAGAGGAAAAGAGAAAGAAGGGGGGAGAGAGAGGGAGAGAAGGAGAGGGAGATAGGAGGAGAGGGAAGGGAGCAAGAAGGGAAGAAAGGAGAGAGTGAGAGAAAAAGGGAGAGGGAGGGAGGAGAGGGGGAAAGGAGAAAGAGGTGAGAGGGAGAGGGAGGAAGGAGAGAGAGGGAGAGAGGGGAGTGAGGAAGGAAGAGAGAGGGAGAAAGGGGAGGAGAAGGAGAAGAAAAGGTAGGGAGATGGAGAGGGAGAGAGGGAGAGTGGAAGAGAAAGGAAGGGCGAGGGACAGAGTGGGAGAGAGAGGGGGAGAGGGCGAGGAGAAAGATGGGGAGAGAGAGAAGGAGAGAGAAAGAGAGCTAGGGAGAGGGAGAGAGTGGAATAGAGAAAGGGAGGAGGGAGAGGGAGGGAAGAGAAAGGGAGGGAGATGGAGAGAGGGAGAGCGGGGGAAAGAGAGATGATCTTATTCTCCATTTTTCCTCTGTCTCTGGCACAGAGATTCCGAACTCGCCTATCGTATCTAATTATATTCTATATAATCAAAGATATGATTTATAGCTATATAATATATTCTACATAAGTTTCATCCATATAATAAATCTATAACAAATTTAATCTTAATATTCAAAAGGCAATCTTAACATTCTAACCTCTGAGTCTTAGAATAAAATCGAACGCATGACACATATTTCTTCCGACACGTCTCAGATACAAATTATTGTATTAAAAATTGAATTGAAATCACCTGCCTTGGGTCTTTTATACGAGATCAAAATATCAGGGTCGAGAGAGATATTGAAGAAATTCCTGGGGACACAAGAATTTAATGAGTCTGTAACCTAGACTGTTATTAGAACTCGATTCTTTCTTCTTTAATTATTCGAAGAGAAATTCCATTAGGAGGATTCCTGGATTCCATAATTATGCTGTCAGTTTTTGAGAGGCGCGAAACCCAGACAAATGGACTATTTCCTGATGCCAAATGCAATATAAGAACGTGGAACTTTCAAAACTATTAATTGAAAATAGTCCATTTTGCCATTATTGACAAAAACAAGATGTGAGATAATGCTCTTCGGAAACGATTTTAAATCTTAAATTAAATATAATTAATCAACTTAAATTAATTTATAGATATAATTGATTTATCTTACATATTTATATAAGATTATAAGATCATGTAAAATATATAATATAATGTATAAATATATAATATATAAGATTATATATAAATATTTGAAACAAAAATCAGGATGGATAGCTTGCCTTGTATGAAACAGACCCGGTATATGTTTTTATTGGTTAAAATAAGTTTACTTTTTTAATAAATTATTTAACAGAATTACCACAAGGTACACATTTTCCAAGTTGTTTGTGATAGAAATGTGCTCAGCAGTTTCTACAGAGTCTGTGTAACATAAATTGTCACTGGATAGGTTTGAGATTTCCCTCTAGGGTGTGAAAAACACCAGACAGCCTCTTATTTAACCGCCTTAAAAAAATCTGTTCTTTACAATTTAATGCCAATTATCAACATGAAAAATGTTAATTTATGAAGCAATGCAATTTATATATTTATTGGGTAAGCTATATTTATTTACTTTTAAACTATATTTATATATTTATATTTATTTATTATGACTGGCTAAGCTAGTCATCAACAGAGACTTTTATAGCTGGAGTATTTCTGTGAAAATTTCATAGCTAATGCTTATCTGTCTTTGCACCAAAAATTTTATTTGATTTTTGCTTATATTTGTAATAAGCTAAAAATAGCATCGTTGAAATTTATTTTCCTTCTCTCTGGAGTAAAAAGTTCAGTAATTATTTTGGATTTTCGTACCTAACACCATGACGAAAATAACATTTTAATGACATTACTTTGTTTTTTCCGGTTGCTTTGGGGAGTTTGAGGTAGTACAAACACTGACATGCTAATCATTTGTTCCCTGTATTTTATGTCACATCATTTCTTTTTGCCTAACCACCCAGGAAATATTTTTCTGCTGCAATGCTGAAATTCAATATGTTACCATGAGTTAAAGGGAGAAAAAAAAATAAGGTTTAATTATAATTTCTGCCTCTATTCAGCTAAAACTGTGAATTATTTTGGTGGATCATGAGCGATAACCTAAATTATGATTTGACATGATAACTCGTTTTCTTAATATGTTTTTCATTGTATTTTTTTCCAATTACGCTAATGGGTCAATTGCTAAAAATAAATTTGCTTTTAAACGCCACCTTGCTATGATGTTAGCATCAAAATTAAAGTAGATAAAGTGAAAACGTGTTAAGTAAATTCCCTCTTTGACCACAATTAGCTGAGTGATCCATAAAGGGCCATTGTATCCTGATGATTGATTTTTGAAAATTTTAAAATACAGAGTAAATTGAAGGTATTTTCCCTAGAGTGAATAGTGAGGAGAAAAGGAGAGAAATATGAGAAAATACAGGAGGTTTGGGACAAGTTATTAGAAATACCTTATTTTTTTATAGCCCAGTTCTCAGCCAATCAGGGTACAAAAACAGGTAAAATAGGGGGCTAGAGAACTTCTCTAAACTGAGGGTTGAAATAAGAATATTACCTATTACAACTAAAAGAAAACCTTTCAAATCACAAAATCACATGAATTCTGTCTAGGCTAGAAAGAAAATCAAGTTTTCTTATTTCTACTTCAGTGCTTCTGTGAATTTAGAATCAGACATGAAATTTGTATAATTTATTTATTTTAATCATTTTAATAATGCATTGATTATTATTGATAACTAATAGTTATTAATTCAGTAGTTTTATTTTTTTAAAAGATTTTATTTATTTCATTGACTAATTTACTAATTGATTGGGGCTATTCCCAGCAGTGCTGAGGGTTATCTCCTGGCTCTGCACTCAGAAATCATCCTTGGAAGGCCAAGGGACCATATGGGATGTTGGGAATCGAACTAGGTCCTTCCTGGGCAGGCCATACGCAAGGCAAATGCCCTCACCACCACTAGGCTATCTCTCTGGCTCCAATTTAATAGTTTTAAGCATTTATTTCTACTGCCTTGAAATACCTCACCCGTGATGGAGCAGGTAACAATGTCTGACGTCTGTCAAAGTGTGTCTGAAGTGTGTCTCTACTTAGCTACAAAACCCAGAATTTTACAAAGTTATTCACCACGATCATTTGCTTCAAGGTTATGTTGGACTCAGGTATGAAAAACTCAACTCAAACCAGTGAAGGAAAGGGAGAAAAAAAAAGTAGGAAAAAATAAGGAGGCACCTGAAATAGACATTCTATTTCATAGAATTAAATAAAATAGAATATAAATATTTATACACAGAATATGTATAAAAATATCATATATCATTTTATATATTCTGTATATAAGTAAATATAAATATATAAATATGTAAAATAAATAAATAATAAATATTATATAAATAATAAATAAAATAAAAATATAAAAATAAATATAAATATAAATAAATACACACATAGGATATGTATAAATGCTTATAATATATTTATTCTCTATAAATATATACATAGAATATTTATAAATATATAATATGTATTTTATATATTTATTATATATAAATACAATTTGAATAAAATAGAAGTAAATAAAATAAAAATAGAAATTCTATTTTTATAAATCACTCTTTCATCTTTCTTTGCACTATATTCCAAAGACTCGGGAAATGGTGAAAAATTCTCCATGTGGTACCTAGGATGAGCACACCTACTAGAAAACTATGTGTTTTCTCTATAGTCTCTGCATAATTGTTGAGTTTCTGACATTTATTTAGATTTAAAAAATAGACGTGGGTTGGGGCCCGGAGGGATAGCACAGCAGCGTTTGCCTTGCAAACAGCCGATCCAGAACCTAAGGTGGTTTGTTCGAATCCTGGTGTCCCATATGGTCCCCCGTGCCTGCCAGGAGCTATTTCTGAGTGGACAGCCAGGAGTAACCCCTGAGCACTGCCAGGTGTGGCCCAAAAACAAAACAAAAAAAAAAAAATAGACGTGGCTAGGAGTAACCTCTGAGCACCACGGGGTGTGGCCCCAAAACCAAAATAAAATAAAATAAAATAAAATATAAAACATACAAAAGGTGAATGATGCAGGAGGACATGGGACTCATCTGCTCATTGTCCTTGGAATCTCAAAAAATAAACAAGTTTGACTCGGAGTTCAGAAACTCAAAATAAAAATCTGGGATGGCAGAATCTAGATGAGTCATTTTGCTTGAAGTTGAAATTGTGGGAGAGTGAAAGGCAACTTGTAGCTGTTGAGATAAAAAACGAAATGAAACAAGATGAGAAGCTAAAATTAGAAAAAAAAATTGCTTTTAATTATGCAATAAAATTTGAAATTATCTATGTATCAAACTTGAAGAAATTGGACATGAGAACACGTGCTTATGGAACCATCTTATGACCACCGTGAATGTGGAACATACTTATGGTGTGTTTTTGTATTATCCTGCTTGAAGTTAGACTGGTTAAAATAAGGGTAGATGATTCCTTCCTTTATCAAATCTATCCATCCATCCACCCATACATACATAGATCCATCATCCATTCATTATCAATCCATGCACTCATAATCCATTCATCCATCCATCATTTATCCATCAATGCATCCATTATCCATTTATCATCCATCATTCAACAATCATCTATCCCTCTTCTACCCATTTATATATCTTCTATCTATCCAACATTTATAGTTCATCCTTCACTCATCCATCATTCATCCCCATCCACCCATCTACCTATTTATCCATCCATCCATCCATCCATCAATACACACATCCATCCATATATATCCACCCATCCATTGATCCATCACCTATTCAACCATCCACTCATACATCCACCCACCCACCCATACATACATCCACCCAACCACCCATCTATTCACCCATCCTTTTATCCATTCATCCATTCACCTATCCAACCATCCACATATCCATCTACCCATATATACATCCATCCAACCATCCACCCATCATTTCATCCATCCATCCACCCATTCATCAATATATCCTCAATTCATCTAAGAACACATTGATCTATCACCTATCAACCCATCACTCATATCCACCCACTCATTCATCCATCCACCCATCCATTTACCAATATATATACATACTTCCATCCACCTATCCATTCATTCATCCTTTCATCCACCTTTTTATCCATCCATCCATCCACCCATCTATCAACCATACACTCATTCATCTATCTACCTATTCATCCATCCACCCACACATCCATCCATCTAAGCATTCATCCACCTATCTATCCATCCATCCTCCCACACAACCATCCATCCGCCCATCCATCCAACCATCCATTCATCTATTCATCCATCCACCTATCCATCCACCTATCCATCCACCCATCCATACACCTTTTCACCCATCCATCCATCATCTATCCATCTACCACACATTCATCCATCCATCCACCCACCCATCCATCCATCCATCTAAGCACTCATCCACCTATCCATCCACCCATTCATACATCCACCCATCCATCCATTCACTCATCCATCCACCTATACATATCCACAATCCATCCACCTATCCATCGATCCATCCATTCACCCATCTATCCCTCCATCTATCCACTCATCCATCTATCCATTCATATACCCATCCAACCAACCACCCATGCACCCATCTATCCATCCACATATCCACCCAACCATCTATCCATTGACACACCCACCCACCCATCCATTCACCTATCCAGCCAGCCATCTACCTATCCAACCATCCACCCATCCAGCCATCCACCCATTCAGCCATCCTCCCATCCATCCACCTACCCACCCATCCAACGACCCATCCTCCCTATTGATTTATCCATCCACCCTTCTATTCACGTATCCACCCTTCCACCCACCCATTCACCCACCCACCCATTCACCCACCCACCCATCCATCAACCCATCTATCCACAATCCATCCATCCATTCATTCATCCATTCACGCATCCATTTATACACCCACTCATCCAGTCATCCATCTCTCTATTACAAAAACAATAACTGTCCAAAATACACCCCACTTTCACGAATCCATCTAGCAGCAAATTGCCAAGATTTGCAGACATAATCAACATTGACAATAAGACATACAACCCGTCACACCCTAGTGGTACTTTGCCTCACTGACTCACATCTTTCTCTACTGTCTTATCTCACTCTGCCAAATCTATTCCCTTCACCGACAACAAATATATCAAAATCACTCCATAATGGGATCAGAGCGATAGCATAGCAGTAGGGCATTTGCCTTGCACGCAGCCTACCCAGGACAGACCGGGTTTGAACCCCAGCATCCCATATGGTCACCAGAGCCAGGAGTGATTTCTGAGCACAGAGCTCAGGTGTGGCCCTCAAACCAAATCAAACCAAAACAAAACAAACAAAACAGAATCACTATATGATGGATCATGGTTTTCTACAACAGAAATTCTGTGACAATGACAACAAAAAAAATATAGAAGGATTCTGAAGTGTCACATATAAAGACAAATAAACTGCATTTTCTGTGTGTTTTTATTTTTTTTTTAATAGAAACATCTCAATGTCCAACTGTGGCCCTGCCTGCACTTAATATCCCGGTGACAATTGTCATTTCGTATCAACTACAAACATCTTGGCTCCTGGAAGGAACCTCCTGGCAGAGACAACTAAACTTTTTTGGTCCGGCTGTAATTAAAAAGCCCGTAAGCCCATTTATCGCTGTGATATCAGACAGCTTCATTGGGGGTGATGGATTACCTGTCAGTCCCCACTCGCTTCCCTTTTAGCAGAAGGACTCAAGATCACCCCAAAGCTTGTTTTTTCTAGTTCCTTCCACAAACAAGACACTTGTCATTGTCTTTACAATGTTTTCAGTGACTCTTTTATTCCCAAGGTGGGTCTTGAGATTATTCACCTGTGTTGGGGGAGAAATTCTTTTAATTTTTAACTTTATTGATTGATTAGTTTGGGGGCCATATACGATGGCACTCAGGGTTTACTCCTGGCTCTGCACTCAGAAATCGACCTCTGGAAGGCGTGGGGGACCATATGGGATGCTGGAAATCGAACTGAGTCCCTCCTTTCTGGGTTGACCACAGGCAAGGTTATCTCTCATGCTCCTGGGGAAGAAATTTAAAAAATTTTTGGGTCACACCCGGTGATGCTCAGCAGTTACTCCTGGCTGTCTGCTCAGAAATAGCTCCTGGCAGGCAAGGGGGACCCTATGGGACACTGGGATTCGAACCAACCACCTTTGGTCCTGGATCGGCTGTTTGCAAGGCAAACACCGCTGTGCTATCTCTCCGGGCCAGAAATTCAATTTTTTGAGAGAAGGAATTCGACAGATCTTTGAATAGACAAGGAGAGGGGAAAAAATCAACCCATGCCTGATTACTTGTCTATATATGAAGATAGATGGATGTTGTTGACCCCAGGAACCATTTATCCTTTTATTAAAAATAATGTTTATGTGATGTGAGGGTCACCCAAATTTACAACGTTATGCAAGTTCTAGGTTTTTGGTATTTTATGTTTCTTTGATTTGGTTCCGGAGTCAACAGCTACTGGCTGTATTCGGGGTTAATTCATGGTTCTGTACATTTATTTTATGTCATTTTACTTATTTTATTTTTATTTTATTTATTTTAATATAATTTTATTTTATTCATTTTATTTATTTATTTATTTTATTTATTATTTTATTTTATTTATTTTACTCTGTTTATTTTATTTTATTTATTCATTTCATTTCATTTTTATTTATTTTATTCCTTTTATTTTATTTATTTTTATTTTATTTATTTTTATTTTTATTTATTTTATTTTATTCATTTTATTTTATTTATTCATTTTGTTTTATTTATGTATTTATTTTATTCATTTCATTTAATTTATGTTTTATTTTATTTATGTTTTATTTTATTTAATTAATTTATTTAATTTATTTTGTTTTGTTTATTTTATTTTATTTATTTTTTACTTTATTTTATTTATTTATTTTATTTTTTATTTATTTTATTCCTTTGTTTTTTTAATTTTATTAATTTTTTATTTTTAATTATGAGAACAAAGATGCAAAGAAAGAGGACAAGGTAAAGTTACAGTGGAAGGACAATCACCCATAAACAGAATTCTCGGTAGTCCCATTGCTGATATCTTAACTTTGAACTTTCAGCCAGAGAACATTAAGAAAAATAAAGCAGAACCCATGTACAATTACTTTGTCCCTCAAGTCCCCAGATTGTAGTACATGATATTTCTTAGCAGCACACAAAACAATCTAAAGACATAAAACTTGCATAATTCCTTAAACATTGAAGGCAAAGTACTTTATTACATTTCCATGCACATGCCTATTAGTTTAAGTTAACCTCAAACGTTTAAGTGGGTTGTTTTTCTAAAGGATTAGAGTCAAAGGATTTCAGTAAAAAATGGTGTTAGAGTGGCAATTATTGTTTGCATAGGCCCACCAAAATATGAGGGACATGGAAAGGAAAAGTCTTGGCCTAAATACAAGAAGACCCTCCCCCTGAAGTTTCCTGGCATAAGACCAACTCTAGGCTCCAGGAAAACTAGTTTCCCCAATTCAGGTCATTGTCTGTAGTGTCAATACACTTTTATTTTTCACACAGTCTCTGTTGTTGGTATCATGTTTCTGTATTAAAGATTCTGGAATCTGCATATCCTACATTAAAGTCAGGATGTGGAGCGTCCTCTAGTTTCACCTCACAATTAAAGGGCAACCCTGTCTTGTAGAGTGAGTCATTGTTGTTGTCAAGCCTTCTTAGTGTTAAGAAAAGTCTCGTTTGAGCAGGCCGATGTCACAACCATGGTAGGGTCTTCCCTGGTAGAGGATTTTATTTTATTTTTATTTTATTCCTTTGTTTTATTTTATTTATTTTATTTCTATTTATTTTATTTTATTCATTTTTTTTGGCCAAACCCAGTGGCTCTCAGGGGTTACTCCTGGCTTTGCCCTCAGAAATCACTCCTGCAGGCTCAGGCTACCATATTGGATGCCAAGATTCAAACCCAAGTCTATCTGGGGTCAGTCATGAGCAACAGCCACAGCCCTATGAGTGAGATATTGCTCTGGCCCCTGTTCTATACATTTAAGATTTACTACTGGCAGCCTGAGGGGTGGTCTCTGGGGGTGCTGGGATCAAATTCAGTTTGCAAAGCAAACTCTTTACCCATTGTACTACCTCTTTGGCCCCTTCATTGCTACGTGTTAGAATTTGACTATTTGTTTAATGGCCTCCACAGACCTAATTCCCATCACATTTTAACTTCCACTCATTCCTAACTCATAATCTAACTGTATATTTCTCTGGCATGCAATTTCTTTTTCTTTTTTGACCCCTCCAGGTCTTACCTCTATGTTCAGAGATCATGTTTGGAAGGTTCTTGAAAACATACATGCTGCTCAGAATTAAACTGGAGTCAACTATATACAAGGCAAAAACTTCATACTATGTTATTCTATGTCATACCCTGTTATCCTATGGCTCCAGTTCCTGCATTATAATTTCATAATTTTTTAATTTTATGTGGCCAACAGACATCTGGAGATACTCATTCTAATTAGCACATAAACTCTAATTTATCATTACTTTTGGATACACATTTACCGTGCTCTAGAATAACTCCCGTCAGCGTTGAGGGGAACATGTGGGATGCTGGGGATCGAACTCAGACTTACAACATTCAAGGCAATTGACCTCCCCGCTGACCTATCTCTCCAATACCCCAAAATTCATCCAAAAAATTCTTCTATTCAATCTCCAGAGCCTCATCCCCATGAAAAATCTTGACTCTAGGTTCACAGAAGAAAGTTTGCCTGGCAAGATTCCTCTAGTAAATATTTGATTGTCTTTTTTTTTTTTTAATTTTGACTTTATTTAAACAGGGAGGTTGACACGTTGTTCCTAAGGTGGTTGTTTGTGGTGTTCCAAATTCCAATTCTATTTCCAACAGGACTCTTGTTTTCTGAAGCAGTTGGTCTCTGTGTCTCTCTCTGTCTCTCTCTTTGAGTCTCTGTCTCTCTCTTACTTTGCACTTTTGTTCCTGAAGGGGTTTCCTGCCTCTCCCATTTCCCCACTTCCAGCACCCAGTTCTTGTCGAGAGGGATCATTCCCAATTATTTCTCTCTGTCTCTGTCTCTCTGTCTCTGTCTCTGTCTCTCTCTCTCTCAGTCTCTATGTCCCCAGTTTCAACATTCTCCCTGTATGTGTCTGTCTCTGTCTCTCGGTCTCTCCATTTCAGTCTCTGTCTATCTCCATCTCTTTCTGTCTCTGTGTGTCTCCCTTTCAGACACTGTAGTTTTCACTATTATTCCCGAAGGGCTTTTCTGTCTCTCCCTTTCCCTCCTTCCAACACTCCTGACTTTCTCTGTCTCTGTCTCTGTCTCTCTGTCTCTGTCTCTGTCTCTCTGTCTCTGTCTCTCTGTCTCTCTGTCTCTCTCTCTCTCTCTCTGTCTCTCTCTCTCTCTCTTTGACTCTAGTATTCACTATTATTCCTGAAGGGGTTTGCTTCCTTTCCTTTCCCTCCTTCCAACACTCCCAACACTCTGTCTTTCTTTCTGTCTCTGTTTCTGTTCTCTGTCTGTGTCTGTCTGTGTCTGTCTCTCTGTCGCTCTCTCTCCTCTCTCTCTCTCTCTTTCTCTCTCTCTCTCTCTCATTCACTCACTCACTCTGGTTTACACTATTTTCCTGAAGGGGTTTCCTTCCCCCCTTTCCCTCCTTCCAACACTCCCAAATCTCTCTGCCTTTCTTTCTATCTCTGTCTCCGTTCTCTCTGTCTGTCTCTGTCTCTCTGTCTCCATTCTCTCTGTCTGTCTCTGTCTCTCTGTCTCCATTCTCTCTGTCTCTGTCTGTCTCTGTTTCTCTCTGTCTGTATCTCTGTCTGTCTCTCTGTCTCTGTCTCTCTCTGTCTCTCTGTCTCTGTCTCTCTCTCTGTCTCTCTGTCTCTCTGTCTCTGTCTCTCTCTGTCTCTCTCTGTTGT
>NW_026060315.1:1617054-1686174 GCF_024139225.1 Suncus etruscus | reverse complement strand
AATCAAGGACAGAAGGAAGGAAGGAGAGAGGGGGGTAAGGAAGGAAGATAAGAAGGAAGGAAGTGGAAGGGAGAAAGTAAGGATGGGAGGAAGGAAGATAAGAAAGGAAGTGGGAGGGAGGGAGGATGAAGTAGGGAAGGAAGGAAGATAAGGAAGAAAGTGGTAGAGGAGAGGAAGGAATAGAAGAAGGTAGGAAGTGGGAGGAAGGAAGGAAGGAAGGAAGGAAGGAAGGAAGGAAGGAAGGAAGGAAGGAAGGAAGGAAGGAAGGAAGGAAGGAAGGAAGGAAGGAAGGAAGGAAGGAAGGAAGGGAAAGGAATCTACCTACAACTGCATAAAGAACCGAGGAACCATGTCACAGTTTTACATGGTCGGAAAATGGGCCAAAAGTCTTCAGTGAACCACACACAGGCCCAAGTTCCATTTGCTCTGGCCGCTGTCTTCCACACCCTCAGTGATATCTTAGTACCACATGGACCAGTCATTTTCAGTGTTTATTTTTTTTTTATTTAATTTTTTAAAAAATATATACCAACAAGTCATCCTCCTTTTGTGAGTGGCCCAAGGCTTCTCTTTGCTGCAAAATTTCCAACAGGAGAGAAAATTCTGAGCGTCGAGGACCAAAGTGACTTTCCCACCCATGTCCCATGGGCCTCCAACACTTGGGGAGATTTGGGGAAAACGTCTGAGCCCTTGCTAACGAGGAGAAATGCATGGGATGCCGACTGTGACTCCAATCTGCTCGGCTAGATAAGAAAATAATTAGATTTTTGAAGAGAAAATGAGCCGTTCGAAGCCTTTCCAAGACAATTACCATCCCATTCGTGCTAACACAGGCGGTGACCTTTTTAATTAGGAATATAAATATGTTCTTCACTCCTATTATTCATTTATTTATTTGTTTATTTATTTTTGTCCTAATCAGGGAAGGGATTAATGAGAAAACATCAGCTAGTTTACGGGCTGTCTCCGTGTTTAGCAGAAGTGCCTCTCTGTTCTAAAGAGTTTTATTCATTAAATTCAAACGAAGACGTTAGTTAAAATGAACTACAATTAGGAATCAGAAATATATAATCAGAGATGATTTTTCTCTCTTCATTCTCTCACGGTAAATCATATTATTTTAGTACATGGTGGGGGGCAGAGGGAAAAATTATGTCTTGCCAAGCTACACCTTTACATATTTTTCTTCTGGGAAAAAAAAAGATATAGTACCAGAAAGGGGAAAATAAGATTCAAAAAAGGAAAGGGAGGGAAGGAGAGAAGAAAGAAAAGAAGATGAAAGGAGAGGAAAAGAGAGAAGAGAGGAAAGGAGGGGGAGAGAATAGAGGGAAAAAAGAAGAATATAGAGACAAGTAAGTTGGTTAAAATTATTGTATTGTGAATGAGATTGTAAATTATTATTATTATTATTTTAAGAGATTGAGCTGACCTTGTTGCTAGCAGATTTTTCTGTGACTTCTTCACTACACATTGACATCTAAATTGTTGTGTTCCTACGGGGTAGACAGTATTCAAAAAAATGCAGTTGGCAAGGCCAGAGCGGTGGCGCAAGCGGAAGGGCATTTGCCTTGCATGCAGCTGACCCAGGACGGACTGGGTTTGATCCCTGGCATCCCATAGGGTCCCCCAAGCCAGGAGCCATTTCTTCTTTTTTCCTTTATTTAAACATCTTGATTACATATATGTTTGTGATTAGGTTTCAGTCATGTAAAGAACACCCCCTTTCACCAGTGCAACATTCCCAACACCAATGTCCCAAATCTCATCCCACCATCCCACCCCACCCCCACCTGTACTCCAGAGAGGCTTTTCAGTTCCCTCATTCATTCACTTAATTATGGTAGTTCTCTGTGTAGTTATTTCTATAACTGCACTCACCACTCTTTGTGGCGAGCTTCATGAAGTGAGCTGGAAGTTCCAGACCTCCTCTCATTGTCTCTGAGGAATGTTGAAAAATGACTTTTATTTTTCTTAAAACCCATAGATGAGTGAGACTATTCTGCGTCTCTCTTTCTCTCTCCCTCTGACTTATTTCACTCAGCATGATAGATTCCGTGTACATCCATATATCGGAAAATTTCATGACTTCATCTCTCCTGATGGCTGCATAATATTCCTTTTTTGGGGTTTTTTTTTTGGGGGGGGGGGCCACACCCGGCCGTGCTCAGGGGTTACTCCTGGCTGTCTGCTCAGAAATAGCTCCTGGCCGGCACAGGGGACCATATGGGACACCGGGATTCGAACCAACCACCTTTGGTCCTGGATCGGCTGCTTGCAAGGCAAACGCCGCTGTGCTATCTCTCTGGGCCCATAATATTCCATTGTGTATATGTACCACAGTTTCTTTAGCCATTCGTCTGGTGAAGGGCATCTTGGTTGTTTCCAGAGCCTGGCTATTGTGAATAGTGCTGCAATAAATATAGGTGTGAGGAAGGGGTTTTTGTATTGTATTCTTGTGTTCCTAGGGTATATTCCTAGGAGTGGTATAGCTGGGTCGTAAGGGAGCTCGATTTCCAGTTTTTGGAGGAATCTCCATATTGCTTTCCATAAAGGTTGAACTAGACGGCATTCCCACCAGCAGTGGATAAGAGTTCCTTTCACTCCACATCCCCGCCAACACTGTTTATTATCATTCTTTGTGATGTGTGCCAATCTCTGGGGTGTGTGGTGGTACCTCATCGTTGTTTTGATTTGCATCTCCCTGATGATTAGTGATGAGGAACATTTTTTCATGTGCCTTTTGGCCATTTGTATTTCTTTTTTATCAAAGCATTTGTTCATTTCTTCTCCCCTTTTTTTGATGGGATTAGATGTTTTTTTCTTGTGAAATTCTGTCAGTGCCCTGTATATTTTGGATATTAGCCCCTTATCTGATGGGTGTTGGGTGAACAATTTCTTCCACTTAGTGGGGGGCTCTTGTATCCTGGGCTATTTCTTTTGAGGTGCAGAAGCTTCTCAGCTTAATGTGTTCACATCTATTGATCTCTGCTTCCACTTGTTTGGAAAGTGCAGTTTCCTCCTTGAAGATGCCTTTAGTCTCAGTGTCATAGAGTGTTTTACCGACGTGTTGTTCTATATACCTTATGGTATCAGGTCTGATGTCAAGGTCTTTAATCCATTTGGATTTTACCTTCGTACATGATGTTAACTGGGGGTCTATGTTTGCTTTTTTGCAAGTGGCTAACCAGTTCTGCCAGCACCACTTGTTGAAGAGGTTTTCCCAGCTCCTTTGTCAAAAATTAGGTAATTGTATGTCTGGGGAACATTGTTTGAAAACTCAAGCCTATTCCACTGATCTGAGGGTCCGTCTTTATTCCAATACCATGCTGTTTTGATAACTATTGCTTTGTAGTACAGTTTAAAGTTGGGGAAAGTAATGCCTCCCATTTTCCTTTTCCCTAGGAGTGCTTTAGCTATTTGAGGGTGTTTATTGTTTCAGATGAACTTCATAAGTGTTTTGAAGAATGTCATGGGTATTTTTAAGGGGATCGCATTAAATCTGTATAATGCTTTGGGGAGTATTGCCATTTTAATGATGTTTATCCTGCCAATCCATGAGCAGGGTATGTGTTTCCATTTCCGTGTGTCCTCTCTTATTTCTTGGAGCAGGGCTGTATAGTTTTCTTTGTATAGGTCCTTCATGTCTTTGGTCAAGTTGACTCCAAGATATTTGAGTTTGTGAATGGGATTGCTTTCCTGACTTCCATCTCTTTCATATCATTATTGGTGTATAAAAAGGCCATTGATTTCTGTAGGTTGATTTTGTAGCCTGCCACCTTGCTATATCAATCTATTGTTTCTAGAAATTTTTTGGTAGAGCCTTTAGGGTTTTCTAAGTAGAGTATCATGTCATCTTCAAATAATGAGAGCTTGACTTCTTCCTTTTCTATCTGGATTCCCTTGATATCTTTTTCTTGCCTATTCGCTATATAAAGAACTTCCAGTACTATGTTGAAGAGAAGTGGTGAGAGTGGACAGCCTTGTGTTGTACCAGAATTTAGAGGAAAAGCTTTTAGTTTTTCTCCATTGAGGATAATATTTGCCATTGGCTTGTGATAGATGACTTCAACTAGATTGAGAAAGGTTCATTCCATTCCCATCTTGCTGAGAATTTTGATCAAGAATGGGTGTTGGACCTTATCAAATGCTTTCTCTGTGTCTATTTGTATGATCATGTGATTTTTATTTTTCTTGTTGTTGATGTTGTGTATGATGTTGATAGATTTACAGATGTTAAACCATCCTTGCATTCCTGGGATGAAACCTACTTGATCGTAGTGTATGATCTTCTTGATGATGCATTGGATCCTATTTTCCAGAATTTTGTTGAAGATCTTTGCATCAGCATTCATCCGGAATATTGGTCTGTAATTTTCTTTTTTGGCAACATCTCTGTCTGGTTTTGGTATCAAGGTGATGTTGGCTTCATAAAAGCTGTTTGGGATTGTTTTTCTTTTTTCAATTTCATGGAAGAGCCTGGCTAGGATTGGTAGTAGTTCCTCTTGAAAGATTTAAAAAAAATTTATTAGGAAATCCATCTGGGCCTGGGCTTTTCTTTTTGGGCAGATGTTTGATTACAGTTTCAATTTCCTCAGTAGTGATGGGGGTGTTTAGATATGCTACATCCTCCTTACTTAAATGTGGCAGGAGCCATTTCTGAGAGCAGAAATATGAGGAACCCCTGAGCATAAGATTGTGGCCCAAAAACCAAAACCAAAATAAAATGCAGTTGTCACAGTCTCAGAATTCCAAACACTATTTCTGACACTGTGGCTATTGTGGGACATTTATTTATTTATTTATTTATATTTATTTATTTATTTATTTATTGGCTACCAGGACTTCCAGAAACACAGAAAAACAGGGGCAAGGATGCCTCCACTTCCTCAAAAAAATAAAATTATATTTTCTTCAAAATTCATCAAAGGAGGAATACATTAGGTAAATATTACCGTATATCACATCATGAGATAACGATGAAGAAATTATAAGCTAGAGGGTAGGGCCTGATTGGAAAAATAAAAAATTATGAGACAATTTTGGGGGCCTGAATATTTGTGTGTTTAGTCCAAGATGCCAGTCCTGAATTTTCGAGTTATCCACTGCATGTTGCGTGCTAACAGGGCAGCCATTAAAATGGCAAATCGGACAGCTTTTATTTACTGACTCTTGATGTATTTTCTGTAGAGGCATTTATGAGAAAAAAGGGAATTTCAGCAAGTGAGTTTTCTCGTCAAGTTAAGTGACCTTGTCTTAGCAGCGTGAGTTCGTTCCAGCTTGATCCAATATTATCACAGATGTTTGTCTCTTTCTACGTCCCAATGAGAATAGAATTAATCCTAGAGAAAACTAGGATGGTGTGTATGAAAATATTAAAAACAGTTAATATTTAAATATAAAATATATAAACATTTTAAAATATTTAAACATTTAAAATATTAAAATACTTTTTTTTATCCAGAAAATTATTTTTAATTTTTAAATTAAATCACAGTGAAATACAGAATTTAAAAAGTTGAAAGTTGAGAGGTTCAGTCATACAGTTTTAACACCCATCCCTTAACCATTGTTCATTTTCTGCTATCAATTTTCTCAGTTACCACTCTTCCCCTCACCCTCAACCCTGCCTAGGAACTGAAATTTTATTTATTTATTTTTTTTTATTTAAACACCTTGATTACATACATGATTGTGTTTGGGTTTCAGTCATAAAAGGAACACCACCCATCACCAGTGCAACATTCCCATCACCCAAGTCCCAAATCTCCCTCCTCCCCACCCAACCCCCGCCTGTACCCTAAACAGGCTCAACATTTCCCTCATACATTCTCAATATTAGGACAGTTCAAAATGTAGTTATTTCTCTAACTAAACTCATCACTCTTTGTGGTGAGCTTCCTGAGGTGAGCTGGAACTTCCAGCTCTTTTCTCTTTTGTGTCTGAAAATTATTATTACAAGGGTGTCTTTCATTTTTCTTAAAACCCATAGATGAGTGAGACCATTCTGCGTTTTTCTCTCTCTCTCTGACTTATTTCACTCAGCATAATAGATTCCATGTACATCCATGTATAGGAAAATTTCATGACTTCATCTCTCCTGACAGCTGCATAATATTCCATTGTGTATATGTACCACAGTTTCTTTAGCCATTCGTCTGTTGAAGGGCATCTTGGTTGTTTCCAGAGTCTTGCTATGGTAAATAGAGCTGCAATGAATATAGGTGTAAGGAAGGGGTTTTTGTATTGTATTTTTGTGTTCCTAGGGTATATTCCTAGGAGTGGTATAGCTGGATCGTATGGGAGCTCGATTTCCAGTTTTTGGAGGAATCTCCATATCGCTTTCCATAAAGGTTGAACTAGACAGCATTCCCACCAGCAGTGGATAAGAGTTCCTTTCTCTCCACATCCCCGCCAACACTGTTTATTCTCATTCTTTGTGATGTGTGCCATTCTCTGGGGTGTGAGGTGGTATCTCATCGTTGTTTTGATTTGCATCTCCCTGATGATTAGTGATGTGGAACATTTTTTCATGTGTCTTTTGGCCATCTGTATTTCTTCTTTGTCAAAGTGTCTGTTCATTTCTTCTCCCCATTTTTTGATGGGGTTAGATGTTTTTTTCTTGTAAAGTTCTGTCAGTGCCTTGTATATTTTGGAGATTAGCCCCTTATCTGATGGGTATTGGGTGAATAGTTTCTCCCAAAATATTAAAATACTTAGTATTTAAATATAAAATCAAACATAAAATTAAGTATGAAAATATAAAATTTAAGACTAGATATTTAAAATATTAAAATACTGAAAATATGTTATGATTAAAGATTTAAATAAGATATGAAATATAAAATTAATAATATTGATATATTTAAATATTTTATATTTAAATATAAAATTAAATATAAAATATAAAAATTGAAAATGTAGATATTTAAAATATTAAAATATTAATTTTTAAAAAAACCTTCGCCATTGCAACATTCCCATCACCAATATCCCAAGTGTCCCTCTTCCCCGCCCCAATATAAAAATAATAAATTTTTAATATTTAAATATAAAATCCAATATAAAAGATCAAAAATATTTAAATACTTAAAACATTAAAACCTGTATTGAAATATCTTTGATTCATAAAATAAAACCAACCACCATGAACATTTTTGTAACTGCAGGGCTTAAAGAATTATTTTTAATTTATGATTTGGGGCCAGAGAGATACACAGTGGGTAGGACATTGGCCTGGCTCTGTGCTCAGGACGGGACACTGGGATTCGAACAACCTCCCATCCTGGATGAGCTGCATGCAAGGCAAACGCCCTGCCACTGCGCTGTGGCTTCGGCCCCTCCTTTGTTAATATCTTCAAATCGACCATGACAGTAAAGAAGTCAGTCTTGCTAAATGATATTTTAACAAAGCTGATAGAGAAATTAGGTCAGGAAATATAAACTCTACCTAAATCCAATTAGAGAATCATATATTTTAGTGAGTTTAAACGACAAGAAAAGAATGTCGGAAGGTTAGTTTCAAGAGTTTTCATCAAATATAGATGATCTACCTAAATTTTGTAAGAACAAGCCCTGTAATTACTTGAGAGAAAAATGTAACATTTGGAATTAATCAAGTAAGTTTTACTCATGTTTCTCTCTTCTTTTTTTTTTAATTTTTGAACACCTTCGAGAAATGTTCGTTCTTGCAAAAAATATTTAAATAAGTTCAGAACATGATTTATCATAAATTATGCTTTGCAAAAAGCTGGAATACATTAATTCCTCTGCTTCTCTCCTTGGCCTCTTTTTATATAGCATTTAAAAATTGATTGAATTACTCTTATTAGAGTCATCTTTTAATGCAGTAAGTCATAAATCATAGCTGGAGAAATTTAGCTTATAAATCCATAAATCCATACCTGGCCGTCTCTTTATTGAGGAATAAAATTTTATTTTTCCCTGTTTTCTCCCTTTTCAACACGTCTGTCTAAATATTTCAGGTGAGTGGCCGGAGAGATAGCATGGAGGTAAGGCATTTGCCTTGCATGCAGAAGGACGGTAGTTCAAATCCAGGTATACCATATGGTCCCCCTAGCCTGTCAGGAGCGATTTCTGAGTGTAGAACCAGGAGGACTCCCTGAGAGCTGCCGGGTGTGACCCAAAAACCAAAAAAAACCAAAAACAAAACAAAAACAGGTAATATAGAATATATGTATTCTAAAAATGACATTTAAAAAGCACATAGAATTTTCCCATTATACTTATGTACATGTTCAAATGAAGAATATAAAATATGCTCTCTCCTTCCTCCCTCCCTCCCTCTCTCTCCTTCCTTCCTCCCTCCCTCTCTCCTTCCTTCCTTCCTCCCTCCATCTCTACTTCCTTCCTTCCCTCCTTCCTTCCCTCCTTCCCTCCTTCCCTCCTTCCCTCCTTCCTTCCCTCACAAAAAAAGAAAAGAGAAAAATAAACAAAAAAAAGAATATAAAATATAAATATGATTTGGACAGGGAAAGATAAAAAAAAAACCATATTGCAAATGTATTTGATTTCACTTTTGCAAAGGCAGCCTAAAGAAGATTTTGCTTTCTTCTCCAAGCTCACCCTGAGCTGCGATTTCTGGCATAATTATGAAACATTTCCACAATTTTTTTTACTGCTCAAAGAATATGATGAATGGCTACTTAGAAAGATGATTCTTTCACAATACATAATCTATTCGCAGTATGAATATTTTATTTTCACCAAGTAGGAATCAATGGCAGTGTCGTTTCAGCTGTCTTTTCTCCACCAACTCTCTCTTCGAACATTTATATTTTCCGTGAATGGTATTATGTTTGTCTTTTCGATCCCTTATCATCCAACTCCATTTCTCAAGGGGTTAAAAAACTAGTTGGATTATAATAAGATGCACTTGTTTTGGTGAGCGAATGAGGAGAGATTAGAGATTAGGAAGGGTAAATTTTTATTTTAATATCACATATTGTTTCTAATTGAAACTTTCCTGGAGGAACACACGAGAACATATGAATGTTTAGAGCTGCTCTTTAACCCTTAATCATTTTTATGACGGTCAATCTCTTTACCAGCGTCAACAGCAAAGATGGACCACAATGGGCATATGGCGAGCCCATATGCTAGGAATTAAAAATAAATTCTCAGAACGGTCAAATTCTAAGGATGAGAGGCTCATCCCTGGCGGGGTTTTATTCTTTATCTCGTTGCCTAACACACCCAGAAGCTCAAAATGCCATAAAATTGGGGCACAAGAAAAAATTACATATGCCAGCATGCTGGGAATCTCCAGAATATCTCTACACAAATATAGCTAAAATGTCTCGACAGATTTTTCATACCGGCTGTACCCTGCAGCTGATGAAGTCTCGCTTAGTTTCCATGAGGTGGACCTGTAGAAATTAGAAATGGCCCGGGAGGAATAAATTTCAGATGGAACCAATCTCCTCTGGATTTTGGATCAGATAAACAACCTTCTTCTTAGCAGAAATGGAAGGATTTGAAGAGAAAAAAGATCTTGCGTGTGTAGGTAGGAAGAAGAAGGAGAAGAAGAAAAAGAAAAATAAGAAGGATAAGGAGGAGGAAGAGGAGGAGAAAGAGGAGGAAGCAGAGAAGGAGAAAGAGGAGAAGGAGGAGAGAGATGAGGAGGAAGAGGGGGAGGAGGAGGAGAAGGAGGAGGAGGAAGAGGAAGAAGATGAAAATGAGGAGGAAGAGGAAAAAGGAGGAAGAAGAAGAAAAATAAGGAGATGAAGGAGGATAAAGAGGAGGAGAAGAAGAAGAAAAAGAAGAAGACGAAGACGAAGAAGAAGAAGGAGGAGGAGAAGGAAGAGATGAAGAAAAAGAAGAAGTAAAGGAGGAGGAGGAGAAGAAGAAGAGGAGGAGAAAGAGGAGAAGGAAGAGATGAAGAAGAAAAAGAAGAAAAGGAGGAGGAGGAGGAGAAGAAAGAGGAGAAGGAAGAGATGAAGAAAAAGAAGGAGAGGAAAAACAAGAAGAAAAAAGAGAAGGAAGAGAAGGAGAAGGAAGAGATGAAGAGAAGAAGAGAAGAAGAAGAAGAAGAAGAAGAAGAAGAAGAAGAAGAAGAAGAAGAAGAAGAAGAAGGAGGAGGAGGAGGAGGAGGAGGAGGAGGAGGAGGAGGAGGAGGAGGAGGAGGAGGAGGAGCTGCTATTTCTGGGTGGAAACTCCTGCAAACAATGCTGCTAGTACTGAGAAAAGTCAGCCTGCCCTGAAGCCCAACTTTCATTTATTATTTTATTTATTTGGATTATTTGATTGGACCCCCATCCACATATTTCTCATCAACTCTGACACGTAGTCTATGTGCTGAGAAACTTTTCCATGTTCTCAGTTCATGCTTCAAAACACACTTGACCTCGTGGCGTCAACGATGAAGACCTTGCACCCTCAGAGAGAGGAAGGAAGATTTTTCTTCTCTTCGAAGCGGAGAATCTTTTCCACGTCTCTTCCTCCTCTCTGATATTCAACTCTATTCAATAGTTTGTCTTTTTCTGTCTTGTCCTTCACATGCTACGTCCAAAATCCAGAATCCTAGGGATTCCATGTTGGATCTTTAATGCATGGATGTAAAAGATCATTGTAGTTCTCAGACAAATTCTCTTTCATCTTTGATCAAATTATCGAATTCTTTCCCTTCCTCCTTCCAATCATGGGTGGAACTTAGGTCCTTCTGTCCATCCCTGTGATGTATAATAGATATAATTTTCATCCTCTCGTGCACATTTTTCAATGATACTTCACCAAACACATAAGACTATTAATCTTTATTTATATATTTTATTTATTTATTTTATCTTTTATTTAATTAATTAATTTATTATTTAATTTTATTTGTTTATTTTTGTTTCCTAACTTCACCAAATCTACAGTCTTTGCCTCATACCCATTTACTGATCTTTATTTTCCATTTCCAACATTATTAAGAGAATATATATATTTTGAGGCATGTTGGAAATAATGATTTTTTAATCTGATTCATCCTTTCTTTATAATTTAGGAATATCAGATGAAGAGATAGAGAAAAGAAATGAAGGCTGATTCATGGATATTAGTCCTTCCTGGAGTGATATTTTTAATAAAAAGTTTTGTTTATCTTTAAGCCTGGTAGGAGAGGACAGTGTTAATAGTAGTGGTCTATGAATAAAAAATGTATAATTTTTTTTTTGGTTTTTGGGCCACACCCAGCGGTGCTCAGGGGTTGCTCCTGGCTGTCTGCTCAGAAATAGCTCCTGGCAGGCACGGGGGACCCTATGGGACACCGGGATTCGAACCAACCACCTTTGGTCCTGGATCGGCTGCAAGGCAAACGCCGCTGTGCTATCTCTCTGGAAAATGTATAAATATAAACACAATTAATTTTTTCTTGTATTTCTGGTAGCACTTAATGGTTCTCAGGTATTTATTTCTGGATCACTCCTGGAGATTCGATGAGATTCCAAGGATTGAATATGGGTCCTACCTGCTGTACTATTGCTCCAGCTCCAACAGAAACATAATTAAAAAAAAAAAAGAAACAATAATAAAAATGACTCTAACTTTTAAAAAAAATAACAATCGCACAATTTGGAAGTTCTTATCTGAGATCAAAAATATAAATCCTCTGGTTGTGATAAGTTTATAATAGATGTATCCTGCCCCTTTTCTGTGATTTTTAATTTTTTCATTGTGATTTTTAATCCACAAATGATGAAATAAATGAGTGATTTGTCCGGCGTTTCATCTCATGGTGTGTTGCAAGTCAGCCCCTGAAGAGGTTGACTGATGGAGGGATGGAGGATGAGGTCTTTCCCCTCCAGCTCGGAGCACGCGACTGCCACCCTGTCCAGCCGACGGTTCTGAGGTGAAGAGGCGGGTAAACAGCTCGCAGACAGTCAGGCTTGTGGAAATATTCGCTTTATTCGGTGGACAAGACTAAAGTCCAAAGACTCAGATTCAGTTCCAGCCAGCAAAAGGCTCTCGCCTTCCACAGACCCTTGCTCTTATAGTCCAGAGTCAGGTCCCACCCAATGGTGGGATCAGATACCAACCAATGGTGGAAGCAGAATCAGGTACCACCCTAGGGTGGGGGCAGAATGCCAGGTCACACCCTAGGGTAGGGCACAATCACCAATCAGGGTAGGGTCAGTTACATAATAATCCCATAAAATGTTAACATACACAACAATGGTGGTCGATGATATAGTATGAGTTAAAATGGTTGTTCAACTTACAAAGTTAATCGCTCATGACAAAATGGCAGTAGTCAATGGGGGCAGAATGGGATATTTGAAAGTTTCCACGAAATTAACTTTTAACAATGCTCCTGTAAGAGGGGATAAATATTCCACGCAGGAAAATAAATTGCAGTTTTTTAAAAATTCATGAGCTAATGACAATACTATCTATTGTGTTGGATAATCATCCACTTTCTCCCACCATCTCCAATTCCCTGACAAATGTGATCAATAGATTCCTTTTTTGAAAGAAATATCGGTGCCCCCAAAGTGACTTTCCCTTGCTTCTGTTCTCTAATTTGATAAAAAAAAAATAAAAAAAAAACAACAAACAAGCATAACTTACCATCCAATAATTCTGGATTGAAAATTAGTTGCAATAAAATTAGATTTTTTCCCCTGCTGAGTCTTTCCATTGGATTCCCACCAGGATCCTTGCTGATGTGTAAAAATATACCAATTCCTCTCTATACTATTATTTAATCAGGCAGAGAAAAAGATCCAACCTTAATTAAAAGTCACAACTTTTTTTGTGTGAACTTGCATTCCACAGAGCATGTATAACAGGATTGAATAAAAATACCGTAGGAGTGTTTTTTTATATAAAAATGGAATAAAAGTTATCTCAACTTTTTTTTTAATTTTGCTTTTGACAATACCTAGTGATGCTCATAAGTTACTCCTGGCTCTGCACATTCAGAAATCATTTATGGTGAACTTGTGCATCGAACACTGTAAATATCACTAGCCCCCCCCAAAACTCCATTATTAGCCATGTACCAATTTGCTGAAATTAATTTCTACTTAATTAATTCAAATTCTGTGTGAGACGTTCATGAACAAAAAACCAAAGCTCTGTGTTTTCAAAGTTCCATAACAACTCCATCTGACAGTCATGTACAGGTTTGCTGAAATTAACTTCTACTTAATTAATTTATTAATTAATATGTGTGAGACATTCATGAACAAAGAACCAAAGCTCTGTGTTTTTAAAGTCCCATTGTGGAATGAGGGCAATTCCAGACATTTGAATAAAATAATGAGAGTTGTGCTTCAGGTTTATTCTCAGTACTTGCTCTAAGGTTTTGGAAGAGTGTCTTCGGACCAGAAATTGCTCCTTCTCCTCCTCCTCCTCCTCCTCCTCCTCCTCCTCCTCCTCTTCTTTTCTCCTTTTTTCTTTTCTTTTCTTCTTTTACTCCTCCTTTTCTCCTACTCCTTGTCCTCCTCTTCCTCCTCCTTCTCTTTCTTCTTCTTCTTCTTCTTCTTCTTCTTCTTCTTCTTCTTCTTCTTCTTCTTCTTCTTCTTCTTCTACATCGTCTTCTTTTCATTCTTCTTATTTCTGATATCTACACATACAAGATCATTTTTTCTCCTCAAATCTGTTCTTTTCTGGTAAGAAGGTCGATAAAAGATTCAATATGGATTATTCCAATTTTATTCAATATTGGTTTATTCCCTGAAATAAAGCTAGTGGAAGCAGCAGAAATAAAGAACGGTGTACCAGATACTTAACAAAAAATACACGAATTCTACATTTTCGGTGCAATTCTGAGGGATTTCTTCTCTGCAGAAACCAGCTCAAAGTGTGTCCCTTGACGTACCATTCCATTCATGAGAAAAATGACACCAGTAATGAGAAAGCAGAGATTTAACTACACGTGAATCCAAGCAAGGTTCCCCAATTTCTGTTCTCTTTCTTATTTATTTATTTATTTATTTATTTATTTATTTTGGTTTTGGGTCCACGTTGGGTGACGCCCAGGTGTTACTCCTGGCTCTGCACTCAAAAATCACTCCTGAGGGACCATATGGGATGCCAGGGATTGAACCTCGGCCCATCCTGGGTCAGACACATGCAAGGCAAATGCCCTACCACTGTGTCATATCTCAAATGTGTTTTATTGAAAAGACCGCATAACCTGAGATAATATCCAGTTCCGTCACAAGAATGTATTTGATCAAAAATTAATTGGTGGCTCATGTGAATGTAGCATGGGACCAAGACGATCCATTCATGTTGGGTGGTTGGCATTCGATAATATAATCCTGAAGATATCTAGGACCTTCTCTTTAAAAGGCCAATTCTGTACCAACAGGAGTTTAACAACACCTCCATCACTTCCGTCCACCTGAAACCACAAATTTTCTTTCCCCCAGATGCTTACCAAAGATCAAGATCATGTACCCAAAAAAAACTAATGTATCCCATAGAGACCCACAGTAATCTGTTATCCACACCCAAATAACAGGACCTTATTGTATTGAGTTAATAACATTAGAACATGCATTTATATAAAGATGTGATGTATTTTTATAGTCATCAAAATTCAGCCTTCAGATTGAATAAAGTTTCTGGTGCATTGATGGCTCAAAACAAGTCACACCAATGAGAGAAATTTTGTGTACCTCAGGCATCATGGCAACTGGAGGCCAAATGAGCACAAGGTGGGTTTTTGTGTGTCTATGTTTCTTTATCTCTACAGTTGGATAGCTCATAAATTGATGGATGGGCAGGTGATGAAGAATGGGTGAATGGATGGATGGATGAATGGATGGATAGATGGGTGGATGGATGGATGGATGAATGGTGGATGGATAGATGATTGATAAATGGATGGATGAATAAATGGACAGATGCATGCATATATAGATGAATGGGTAGTTGGGTGGGTTGGTGGATACATGGATGTATAGATGATAGATGGATAGATGGATGGATAAATGGATGGGTGGGTGGATGGGTGGATGAACGGGTGAATGGATGCATTGTTGGGTGGGTTGATGGATGGGTGGATGGATGAGTGTGTGGATTGATGGGTGGGTGAATGGGTAGGTGGGTGATGGTGGATGTGTGGGTGGATGAATGGGTAAGTACATGGGTGTTTGGGTGGATGGATGAAAAATGGATAGATAGAAGAATGAAAGGGTGGATGGATAAATGGATTGTGGATGGATGGAAAGAGGGAAAGATGGATGGATGGATGGATGGATGTAAGTTGAATGGATGTACTGGTGGGTGATAGGATAGATGGGTGGATGGATGGAAGGATGGACAGATAGATCAATGGATGATTGGAAAAATGGAAGAATGGATGGATGATGAGTTGATGAGTGGATGGATGGAAAGATGGAAAGTTGAGTGAATGGATGGGTGGGTAGAGGGATGGATGGGTGGATGGCTGGATGAATGGATGGTGGATGGATGGATAGTGGGTGAATGGATGAATGGACAATTATAAATTTATATATTAATATCGACTGTAATATTATAGTATTGAATTATAAACTATATACTTATATTTATATTAGCACCACTAATTATATATGAATTCTATAAAATTATAAAAATTTAATTCTATACTTTTAATTTTATAACATTTAAATTCTATAGAAATTTATAATGAAATTCACAGTGATTTATGTATTGCTATCCAAAAAACGGGATTTTTGAAGAATGGCATCTCCAAACAAGGGCTTGCTTGATAAAATGAGGTTGAATTTAATACACAGTCAAAGTAAAACGGACCTGGTTCTGAGGAGGAGAATTTGAAATGCGACCCGGAAACAATATTTTAATACCTTATCAGTGTCTCTTTATCCTTTTTCTATAAATGTAATGATATACATTTATCCGCGAAGGCCATCACTATCTCACCAACAGAATATTTTGCAACCAATGAAAAAAATTACTAATCTCAAATTGAGAAACTCAGTTTACTGATAAGAACTGGGGAACATATATAGATAAGAGAAATAAGCCTTTAAAGAATTATCTCTTTAAAATGGAAATGACGATAATATTCATAGAAATTTATATATTGCTATCTGCAAATAGAATCAGGTCGACATCAGCAAAATGCATCCTTTTTCTAGAACTCCAAACACCGGCAGTTTCATCTTCTCATGGAAAATGGGAGGGAAAATCATATTATTTTCAAGTTGTGATTATACGTGCTTTGCTTTACTTAAAGCACTTTCCCAATATAATGGTTTTTGTCATGTAATTTAAAAAAAGGTAATTTAGAAACTTCAAGGGTAGGGTCTCCTTGTATTTAGGCCATAATTTTTCTTTTCATGTCCCTTACATTTTGGTGGGCCTATGCAAACAAATGCCATAACACCGTTTTTTACTATGTTCCCTTGATTTTAATCCTTAAGAAAAACAACCCACTAAAACTTTTGAGGTTAACTTAAACTAGTAAGCATGTGCATGGAACTAGATAAATGTACTTTGCCCTCAATGTTTAAAGAGTTACACAAGTCTAATGTCTTTAGATTATATTGTGTGCTGCTAAGAAATAGTATGTACTACAACTGGGGATTTGAGCGACAAAGTAATTGTATTGTACAAAAAAAAAGGTAATTTATAAATTAACTGAATAATGATATCTTTGTTGAATAAAAAATAATCCCCTTTCTAATTCTTTACTGAAGCAAAAACAATTAGAATTATGTGATTAATATTCCCCCCTTTTTCCTCTCTATGTGGCTAAGGAGATAATAGTCAAGAATTAAACATTACTTCTCTCATAATTTTGAAAAAAAAATTCCACATTTTTACATAATGACTTACAGCTCTGGTATTTTTCCGTGTGATGGCATCTTGATTTTTATTTCTCTTAATCATGCAATGAGGTGCAAATAATTTAGATTTCTGTGTTTTCAAGGACTGCAAGAAACACAATAAAAAAAAATAAATACTATTTATTCACACTTGCAATAGCACAAAAACGCATATAATGGACACCCTTTTTTTCCACTGCTATTTGTAAGCAGGAAATAAATTATTTTTTTGAGTGTAATAAAATAGTTCTGCCAACCACTAAAGGGACCTTTTCCTTACAGTTCCACAAGCTGCTACTTATGAAGGGAAGTGATTTGGTTTGATTGAAAGGGATGATGGCTTGTATTTCTAAAAAAAGAACCGGGGTGAAAATTACTGGCTATTTTCTGAAGTAAATAAACACACACATATACCCCCCAAAAAATCCACACATATTTGAGAGTTAAAGTATTTCTTCAACTGTAGGAATTTCATAAAATACTATCATTTTGTCTTTCTGAGCATGAAAAATATAAAATTAAAAAAACTTAGTATTCTACATTTTGTAATATATTTTATTTGTACTTTCTGAGTGACCAAAAATAACATTAAAACACTTGTAGTTCAAATTTCATAAATTTTTGTATCATTTTGTCCTTCTAGGCAATGAACAAAATTAAAACACATATTTCCAAGTAGTCATAAATTACTTGCTACATAATGATTTTTACATTTGTTTTTAATTTTAAGGAAAGATGTATTATATATGTCTTCTTTTGAACTGGAAAAGTTAAAAAAATAAAGCAGACAAAATAGGATAGCTGTTTTCTTTTTTTTTGGGGGGGTGGTTGGTATTTGAGTCACACTTGGCATGCTCAGGATTATTCCTGGTTTTGAGTTCAAAAATTGTTCCTGGATTGGGATGCTGGTAATCGAACCCAGATCCGTCCCAGGTTGGCTGGGTGCAAGGCAAAAATACCCTACCTCTGTGCTATCTCTCCGGCCCCAACTTTTTTTTTTCTCTTTTTTAACATTTTCCTTTGGACTCTCGGTGGTATTTTAATTAGCCCCGTAAATTCTCACTTTCCCTAAATAACAAGTTAATTCACCCATTTTGTATAGATTTATATATTATTATACTTAATAAAATATAAACTATATAATAAGTTTCTTATTCTTCTGCATCTTCCTCTCTCCTTCCTCCTCCTTTCTTCTTCTTCCTTCTTCATCTCTGCTTTCTTCTCCCCCTTCTCCTTCTCCTCCTCCTCCTTCTCCTCCTCCTCCTTCTTCTCCTCCTCCTCCTTCTCCTCCTCCTCCTCCTCCTCCTCCTCCTCCTTCTTCTTCTTCTTCTTCTTCTTCTTCTTCTTCTGCTTCTTCTTTTTCCTCCTCCTCCTCCTTCATAGTCTTCTTTATCTTCCTTCTTCCTCTTCTTCTTCAAAATAAAAATTGAATAACCTAAATAAATGTTGCATTGATTTAACCCACTAGTGGAACTGACTAGGCCTAAAGTCTCTTTGATTGTGTCATATGAAATTCATTCATAGTTCTCTCGACTTATTTTTTAGTAACTACTAAAAATACAATCTTCAAAGATCTTCAAGAAGCAGGTATAATCTCCCAAATATTTACCGTTTCTGACTTTTCTTTGTGCATTCCGAAATGTCAAGTTTCCCTTGGTCCCTCTCTTCTCCCATCTGAGAAAATCATGTTAAAATCGCTTCCAACTGTCATATCTCTTGGTGACAATTTGTCTTCGTTTGTTTCTGTCGAGACAGATGCCTTGATTTTGATGTCATTCCTGGTGGAAATTGGGGTTTTTTTTATCCCTAAATAAAAGATATTTAAGTTTGACAAGATTGTTTTCGACAAACGTTTGAGGATATTTTTTAAATATTGTCTTTAGAACGTCTCAGAAACATGATAAAACCAGGCATGGAGACAATGTCAACAAAATCTTAGCCTTATAAATCAGAATTTTAAACCGCATTTGTTTAGAAGTTGTCATTCTATCACAGCCTACAAGTGATTCTCTGTTTGGTATAGAATTTTCTCTATTCTTTTCCCTTCATTTTCTTTTCTATTTTCTCCTCCCTTTCTTCCTCTCTCTCTCTCTCTCTCTGCTGACAACTCTGACTCTCTGCCTCTACAAAAATCATTTTAATATTATGTAACATGTATAACAATTATTTCCTGTAGCATTTGCATATAGTCTATATTTAACATTTATATTGAATATTTATCTAACCATCATCTCAACTTGGACATCCAATTTTTCTTAGTTCTATAATATTTATAATGGTTTTATTATCATATTGATATATATTGTATTTTTAATATTCAGATTTAATATTTACATAACCATCACTTTCTGCTTTTACAACATCAATTATTTTTTATGTTTATATGATAGGCGTAAGGTCATTTATTATAATATAGTAAATATTTTAATATTTAGATTTAGTATTTCTATAACCATCATTTTTTGCTTTTACAGCATCAATTATTTTTCATATTTATATTATATTTATGATATTTGTTTATTATATTATTTATAGGCATTATATATTTAGATTCAATGTCTATATATAAATCGCTCTGCTTTTCCATCAACTATTTTTCATATTTATATTGTATTTGTAACATTTATCTATTACAATTTTAATATTTATATAACCATCACTCTTTGCTTTAATATTTTTGATATTTTTATCCTATGTATAATATTTACATAACATAACATAAACATAACATAATATTTATGGTTAAATATTTATTTAGCCTTTCTACATTTTTAATATTATATAAATCCAACTGTATTTACCTAATAAAGCATTCATAAAAAAAATGTTTAGGAAACTAGAAATAGCCTAAACAAAAACACCTGAGTACGTACCTATGAGGCATCCTCTCATAAGACCAGAAAAAAACTTCTCCTCAGTCACAGTTGTCACCATCAGGCAATGTGTAGTTAGAAATCATTTTTTTTGGCAAAGATCTTTTTAATAAATTATGTTCTATTATTAAATCACCGCGCAAGAAAGAGCCACAACGTTGTGGCTAGCCAAGTTTCGCTCGTGCAAATAAATGTCTCTATGCCCATCTCTTCTCATACGCACACAGTCGTGTTGAAAACTCACATCTCTGCAAAACCTTTTGGCTAGGATCTCCCCAAATCTCATTAGGATCTAAACTGGCCTGAATAACCTCTTGGCTGGGCTCTCCGCAAAACTCAGGAGAAGCTTACCTGGTCTTAGATTCTCTTGGCTGGACTCTCCCCAAATTTCAGGAGGATTAGACCTGGTTTGCACAACCTCTTGGCTGAGCTCTCTAGAAATCTCAGGAGTGGAGGCATAATCTCTGGACTGAGACCTCCCCAAATCTCATTAGGTAAACTGGCCTGAATAAGCTCTTGGCTGGGCTATTCTCCAAAACTCAGGAGGACCTCGCCTAGTCTGTACAACCTCTTGTCTGGACTCTCCCCAAAACTCAGGAGGAACAGAGGCATAATCTCTGGTCTGGCTGCTCCCCAAATATGAAGAAGATGTGACCTGGGAATGGAATATTCTCTCCGGCGAAGTCAACCCCTGACTTTCTGTCCTTGATCTCGATCCAGGACTCAAAGACTCTGACATACCTCAGGAAAAGATGCTCTGGATCCCTTTGCAGTAGGTCCTTCCCTCCTTTTTTGTTTCTGAGGGGTCCATGGTGGAGGAGAGAGAGAGAAAGAAAGAAAGAAAGAAAGAAAGAAAGAAAGAAAGAAAGAAAGAAAGAAAGAAAGAAAGAAAGAAAGAAAGAAAGAAAGAAAGAAAGAAAGAAAGAAAGAAAGAAAGAAAGAAAGAAAGAAAGAAAGAAAGAAAGAAAGAAAGAAAGAAAGAAAGAAAGAAAGAAAGAAAGAAAGAAAGAAAGAAAGAAAGAAAGAAAGAAAGAAAGAAAGAAAGAAAGAAAGAAAGAAAGAAAGAAAGAAAGAAAGAAAGAAAGAAAGAAAGAAAGAAAGAAAGAAAGAAAGAAAGAAAGAAAGAAAGAAAGAAAGAAAGAAAGAAAGAAAGAAAGAAAGAAAGAAAGAAAGAAAGAAAGAAAGAAAGAAAGAAAGAAAGAAAGAAAGAAAGAAAGAAAGAAAGAAAGAAAGAAAGAAAGAAAGAAAGAAAGAAAGAAAGAAAGAAAGAAAGAAAGAAAGAAAGAAAGAAAGAAAGAAAGAAAGAAAGAAAGAAAGAAAGAAAGAAAGAAAGAAAGAAAGAAAGAAAGAAAGAAAGAAAGAAAGAAAGAAAGAAAGAAAGAAAGAAAGAAAGAAAGAAAGAAAGAAAGAAAGAAAGAAAGAAAGAAAGAAAGAAAGAAAGAAAGAAAGAAAGAAAGAAAGAAAGAAAGAAAGAAAGAAAGAAAGAAAGAAAGCCTCATTCTCTGAGAGCAACATCCCATTAACAGCTTCTTCTTTGCTGTCTTGTCCTTTTCTCTCATTTTTCCAACCCACCTAGGAATTCTGGACCGAGGGGCTCCACGCCAAGTCCCTTCTTGAGGCAGAGTGAAGGAGACAACCTCTGTTATGGGACCTCAGCGACCCTGGGCGTGGCGCTGTCCTTCTTCTGCAGCCCCCCTTGTAGCTGTGTGATATCGGGCACCGGCTCTGGGGACTTTGATCAAATAAAAACATCTCAAGCGTTTCTCCTCTGCACTCCGGATCCCGCCTTGAACATGAGAACATGAGAAGCTTTCCCCCAGGGCCGCCGGCTACAGGGCCAAGCCTGCTTTTGAACAAATGCAAGAGGCATTTCCACTTAAACCCCTTGATCTGCCTTCCCTTTCCCGCTTTCCTGCCACAAGGCTGTTTTCCAAAGGAAAGGGGGAAAAAAGGTTTTTTACTACAGAAGTCTTTCTAGCTATTATTCGAAAGATCCAACGATATCTTAAGCACATTTTTTTTTGCCAAGATGTTAATCCACTTCTCATCAATACACGCTGGATTTGGCCTGTGGGGTCTGGAAGACCCTCTGGACACCCACCTGCAGCTATATCGACTTTTCTATCTGATCCCAGCCAGAAAAGTCATTTTTTAAAGTGCTATTTCCTCTGAAAAGCACTTCAAAAATTTCACAGTCATCTGTGCCAGCCAGCATTTGCCACAAATGCTGCCAGTTGCATCCCAGGATGTGGTTGTTAGGCTCTAAGATATGGAATGATTCAACTGTAGCCTAAATGTGGATGTTAGAATAGGGTGTGATTTTTTTTTTTTTTTTTTTGCTGAGAAATAACATAGCTTTGGCTTTTTTACTGTTTGTTTTTTTTTTTTTTCTTCTGAGGAATTTAAGTGCAGCCATGACAGGTTTTAGTTTTAATAGAAAGACAAGGCCCAGAAGAAAGCCAAATTCTGAAACTAGGTCCTTGGGGTAAGTGCTGGCAAATACATCCATAGGAGGCAGACAGAGACAGACAGACAGACAAACAGACAGATGGACAGACAGACAGACAGATGGACGGATGGATGGACAGACAGACAGATGGACGGATGGACAGGCAGACGGACAGACAGACAGACAGACAGATGGGCGGATGGATGGATGGACGGATGGACGGACGGACGGAAAGACAGACAGACAGACAGACAGACAGACAGAGGACAGGGTCTTGTTGAATCCTAGCATCTCTGCAGAACCTCTTGGTTCGACTCTCCCCTAATTTCAAGGGGAATTGAACCCAAAATCGGGGCAGGCAGCCCACCCAGTCAGTCATGTGTCTGACGCTACCTTTGACCTCCAAACAATCCTATCCTAACTTTGGATAATTATTTTATTTTATTATTTTTAAATTTTTATTTATTTATTTTTGGTTTTTGGTTTTAGGGCTCAGGGATTACTCCTGGCTATGCACTCAGAAATCACTCCTGGCTCGGGGGACCATAGGGGACGCCGGGGATCAAACCCAGGAACATCCTAGATCAGCCACATGAAAGGCAAACACTTCACTGGGCTATCACTCCGGCCCATGGATCATAAATTTTAAAAGATTAATAACCAGAGACAGGAATCCACTTGGCTGAACCCTAGGTATCCCCTTTAAATTTTGTCTGTGAGCCATTTTTTGGGGTGGATCCTTATTTCTTAGATGTTGGACCCCAGCATGCTGGAATAAATAAACTCCCATGTTTTTTGCATGGCTGAAATTTCTCCCTGGCGGTCTTTTGGGTGGTAAGTTCTGGATTTAACACTTTATTTTTTGTCTTTCTTTTATTTGATTTGGTGTTGGGGGTCACCCCTGGCAGTACTCAGGGGTTCCTTCTGAGTCTGAGCTTAGAAATCACGGGGATTTGCCTTGCCTGTGGCCGACTCAGTAAAGACCTGGGTTGGATCCCCGGCTTCCCGTATGGTCCCCTGAGCCAGAAGCTATTTCTGAGCTCAGAGCCAGGAGTAACCACTGAGTGTCCTCGGGTGTGGCCCCAAAATAAAAGAGAAAAACACACAAAAGTTGGACAACATAAAGCCAAAGAAGGGGAAAATTTGGACAGACTACCAAAAAAAAATAAAAATAAAAAAAGGCTTCCTCCACAGAAAGCCAGACTTTGGCATATATCCCAAATATTGACATTGGCTGGAGCGAAAGTTTCCTCCCAAATATTGATATTGGCTGAAGCTCCAGTTTCCTCCTGGACCTCCCAGTTTTTATCTCTGTGACGTCATGTGTTTGACATATGTCTACATACAGATAAAAATGCTTGCAAAATGTTTACAGATAAAATATTTGAGAGATTTTGCATCGATAACGTATTTGAGAGGGTCTGCAAAAATAAAGTTATTTTGCAGCCGGAGCCATCGCGTAGCTGTAGGGCGTTTGCCTGGCATGCGACTGACCCAGGACGGACCTGGGTTCGAGCCCAGTCGTCCCATATGGTTCCCCCAAGCTAGGAGCGATTTCTGAGTGCAGAGCCAGGAGGAATTCATGAGTGTGGCCCAAAAACCAAAATAATAATAATAATAATAATAATAATAATAATAATAAACATATTTGAGAGATTCTACATATAAATAATATTTGAGAGTTAAAATATAGAGTCAGACACACCATAGCATAGGCTACCTGTGTCCATTTTCATGTCAGCTCCTCCTAAAATTTGGGGAGAGGCCAGCCAAGAGATGGTAGGGTTCCACAAGACAGTGTCCGCTGTCTGTCCGTCCGTCTGCTGATATTAAACCCTGTACGAATGAAGGTTCCGGTATAAATGATGTTTTTGAGAAATGCTACATAGGCATAATATATTTGAGACGTGTTTACTTATAAATAACTACAAAGGCCCAAGTCTGTGAAGAAACTAATTATATTTATTTTATTTTTTTTTTCTGGAATCTGAGGCCTGCCGCCTTCGCCCAAAAATTCCAGAGAGAGGGAGAGAGAGTTAGATGAAAATTCAGAAGCCAGAGGTGGCCAAGAGAAGCCCTGGTTAAAAAAAAAAAAAGAAAAGGTGGGGCGGAATAGACACAGGTCTACATATTTACCCACATACCTGGTTGTCTACACAGATAAGGAACTAGAAGTGTGATTACAGACACACATACATGTGTAGAAATAAGTATGTTCATACAAACATCTCTCGCAGACAAGTATCAGTAAGGAATGAGATTATTTTCTCTAGGCAGCGCATTAAAATATATGCAGGGACCGGAGAGATAGCATGGAGGTAAGGCGTTTGCCTGGCATGCAAAAGGACGGGGGGTTGAATCCCGGCATCCCACATGGTCCCCCGAGCCTGCTAGTAGTGATTTCTGAGAGTAGAACCAAGAGGAAATCCGGAGCACTGCCGGATCTGACCCAGACACTAACTAACTAACTGACTAACTAACTAGCTAGCTAGCTAGCTAAGTAACTAACTAAATAACTAAATAACTAACTAAATAACTAACTAACTAAATAACTAACTAAATAACTAAGTAACTAAATAAATAAATAAATACATGCAGTGTAATCTGTGTAATTATAAGCCAAATATTATTAGCCAGTTATTTTATGCTCAGAGAGCCAAACCCAAGCTTAAGCTGTTTGGTTTCAAGCTAAAAAAAATTAGGAAAAATGAAATTTAAAACCAAAGAGTTATTCATTTGATTATGCCTTTAGATTCTGCTCTTAATCAAGATAGGAAAAAAAAAAAGAAGATAAATTCTCTCTTCTTGTCAAAACATGATGCCCGATTAAAATGGAAAAATCAAAGATTTTTGATCATTAAAATATTGATCATTATAAAATAAATCTATATTTCATAATATAAACATATTTATATTTCATAATGTAACTCTATTCCGATTTCATAATATAAGATATTTCTCTATATATACTTTTTTTGCTTTTTGGGTCACACCCAGTGACGCTCAGTTGTTACTCCTGGCTCTGCGCTCAGAAATCGCTCCTGGCTTGGGGGACCATATGGGACAGGAGGGCATCGAACCCATTTCATCATAGGTCAGCTGTGTGCAAGGCAAAAGGCCTACTGCTTGCGCCACCACTCCATCCCCAATATATCTATATTTTACAATAAAATAAAAATATTTCTTTTTCTTTTCTTTTCTTTCTTTTTCTTTTTTTTTTTGTTTTTGTTTTTGCTTTTTTTTTTTTGGTTTTTGGTCCACACCCGGCGGTGCTCAGGGATTCCTCCTGGCTGTCTGTTCAGAAATAGCTCCTGGCAGGCACGGGGGACACTATGGGACACCGGGATTCGAACCAACCACCTTGGGTCCTGGATCGGCTGCTTGCAAGGCAAATACCGCTGTGCTATCTCTCTGGGCCCAAATAAAAATATTTCTATTTCATAATATAAAGTATACTTATATTTAGAATATAAAATGCGGTTTTAAAATATTTATTATTTATAATTATTTAAAACCAAAGAGTAATGCACTTGATTATGCCTTTACATTCTCCTCTTAATCAAGATTAAAAAAAGAGAGAAATTGCCTCTTGTCAATACACGATGTCGGATCAATAGAGAAAAATATCAAAGAGTTAAGGAGCATTAAAATATTTATGATATTTATAAAAATATATTTATATTTTAGGATATATATTGTATCATACGTTATATATTTATATTTGTAAAAATATACTTATATTTTATGACATATTGTATAACATATATTTTATAAGCTAAAATATATTCATAAAATATTTATTCTTATTTAAAACTAAGGAGTTATTCATTTTATTATGCCTTTAGACTATTCTCTTAATTATGAGATGGTGTGTTTGTGGGGAGAGAGAGAGAGAGAAAGAAAGAGAGAGAGAGAGAGATAGAATATCTTTCTCCTTATCAAAACACGATGTCAGATCAAGAAATAAAAAATAAAAATAAAGCAAAAAATACTTCTCAGATCTCCTTCCTGTCTTGGGTTTCTCCTTCCGCTTGGATGAAATATGATTGTTCCCTACCAAATTTGTGGGTCACCTTTCAGTGACATTTTCTCCTCCCTCACTCTATTACAATGTCTCAGCTTCCAGACAACCCATCATTTTCCAATTCTTCCGGAAGAAAACAGAATATCGGTGGGAAAAGGAAAAAAAAAAAAACACACAGAAAAAAGCTCATTGCACGACTTGGCGGCCAAATTCTTTCAAATCTGGATCATCAGAATACACAGAACCAGGGGTCCTATTGGTGGTTGGTTTTTAAAATCAAATCACGGGTATTTAAATAATTTTGCATTTATTCAAATTATTCAAATGTATTCAGGTTGCATGTGTATAAATACAATTGAATTTTATCGATTATATTATATGTTTCTATGACTAATATTCATTATTTTAATTATTAGGAAACAATTCGTTGAGATTATTATTGGAATTTATTTCAACTTTATTTGATTTTATTTCAACTTTATTTCAACTCTATTTGATTTTATTTCAACTTAATTATTGGATTGTATTTCATTAATTGGTGGTTGGTTTTTAAAATAAAAATCACGCTTATTTAAATAAATCTGTGCTTATTTGAATTATTCAGATTTATTCAAATTTATTCAGATCCCTGTGTATACATAACATTGAATTTTATCTATTATGTTATGTGTTACTATGACTAATATTTATTATTTTAATTAATATGAAATAATTCCTTGAGACTATTCTTTGAATTTATTCCAACTTTATTTGATTTTGTTTCAACTTTATTCGATTTTATTTCAACTCTATTTGATTTTATTTCAACTTAATTATTGGATTGTATTTCATTCATTTCCACTCCCGTCCTTTGGAAAAATATTTTCATATTCAGGACAAGGGGGGTCCAGGAGACATTTCATCTCTGTAATGGACACCAGTGATGTGACGTCACCTTCTCTTAGGCCCAGAGAGATTTTTCTCTTTCTCTGCATGATGGACCTGAACAAGGAGGACTCCAGATGTTCTGTTTCGGGTCTGACCTGCAGAGACCCCAAAAAATCCACCGTGAGGGGGAAAAGGGGGGAAGAAAGGCCAGAAAATCAGACAGAAAATCTGCATTAAGCAGATTTGAGAATTATCTCTCTGTCTCTCTGTGTCTCTGTCTTTTGCTCTGGGTCTCTTTCTGTCTGTCTGTCTGTCTGTCTGTCTATCGCTGACTTTCAGTCTCGGTCTTTTTCTCAGTGTCTCTTTGTCTCTGTGTCTCTGTCTGTCTCTGTCCTTCGATCTCTGTCTCTGTCTTTCTCTGTGTCTTTCTGTCTCTCTGTCTTTTGCTCCCGGTCTCTTTCTGTCTGTCTGTCTCTCTGGGTCACACTCAACTTCTCTATCTCTATCTTTCTCTCTCTCTCTCTCCTTGTCTCTGTCTTTGTCTCTTTGTGTCTGTCTTTCTGTCTCTCTGTCTTTCTCTTAGTGTCTCTTTGTCTCTCAGTGTCTTTCTCTGTCTCTGTGTTTTTCTGTCTTTCTATCTCCATCTATCTGTCTTTGTATCCTTCTGTCTCTCTATCTTGTAGTTCTCTGTATGTCTCTGTTTTTCAGTGCCTCACTTTTTCTCTCAATTTTTCTGTCTCTGTGTCTCTGTATTTGTCTTTCTCTTTTGTCTGTCTTTCTCTCTGTCTCTGTCTTTCTATCTCTGTCACCCTTAGTCTCTCTGTCTCTTCTGTCTCTCTGTCTTTATTTCTTTGTCTCTGTCTAAATTTATCTGTCTCTCTCTGTCTCTCTGTCTTTCTCTCAGTGTCTCTTTGTCTCTGTCTTTCTGTGTGTCTCTGTTTTTCTGTCTCTGTCTCTTTTGTATTTCGCTCTGTATGTCTTTCTGTCTTTCTGTGTCTCTTTTTCTCTCATTCTTTCTGTCTCTCTGTATGTCTCTTTGTCTCTGTCTCTATCTTTCTCTTTCTGTCTCTCTCTGTCTTTCTCTGTCTCTCTGCCTTTTTATCTCTGTCACCCTCAGTCTCTCTGTCTCTGTCTTTATTCTGTTTCTGTCTGTCTTTGTCTCTTTGTCTCTCTGTCTTTCTGTCTCTGTCTCAGTCTTTGTCTCTTTGTCTCTCTGTCTTTCTGTCTCTCGGTTTTCAGTGTCTCTTTGTCTCTGTGTCTTTCTCTCTCTGCCTCCCTGTTTCTATTTCTGTGTGTCTTTCTATCTCCATCCCTGTCTTTCTCTGTGTCTTTTGTCTCTGTCTTTCTCTCTTGTATTTCTGTCTTTGTCTCTGTCTCTCTTTTTCTCTTTCTCTCTCTGTCTCTCTTTGTGTCTCTTTGTGTCTGTCTCTGTCTTTCCCTTTCTATCTCTCCCTGTCTTTCTGTCTGTCTTTGTCTCTTTGTCTCTCTGTCTTTCTCTCTGTCTCTCTATCTTTCTCTTTGTCTCTGTCTTTCTCTGTTTCTCTGTTTCTCTGTCTCAGTTTGTCTTTCTATCTTTGTCCCTATGTATCTCTGTCTTTCTATCACTCTGTTTATTTCTGTGTCTCTCTGTCTCTATGTCTCTCTGCGTCTTTCTCTTTCTTTGTCTCTGTCTCATTTTGTGTCTCTCTGTCTCTATTTCTCTCTGTCTCTTCTGTGTCTCTCTTTCTGTACCCTTCTCTGTCTCTCTAGGTCTTTTGGTCTCCCTGAATTTCTCTGCCTCTCTGTGTCTCTGTCTTTCTTTCTCTGTCTCTCTGTCTCTCTCTGTCTTTCTATCTCCACTTCTCTCTGTCTTTTTCTGTGCCTGTCTCTCTGTCTTTCTTTTGTATTTTTTTCTATCTCTGTCTTTCTATCTCCATCTATCTGTCTTTTTGTCTCTTTTACTTTTCTGTATTTCTGTCTTTCTTTCTGTCTCTGTGTCTCTTTGTCTCTGTCACTGTATTTCCCTTTCTGTCTCTTTCTATCTCTGTCATCCTCAGTCTCTTTCTCTTCTGTCTTTCTCTCTTTTTCTCTTATGTCTCTGTCTTTGTCTCTTTTTCTCTCTCTGTCTTTCTCTCAATGTCTGTGTCTCTCATCTCTCTGTTTATCTCTGTCATTCTCTTTCTCTCTGTGTCTCTATCTTTCTATCTCTGTCACTCTCAGTCTGTCTTTCTCTCTGTCTCTCTCTGTCTTTGTCCCTTTGTCTCTCTGTCTTTCTATCTCTCTGTTTTTCCGTGTCTCTCTGTTTCCTTGTCTCTCTGTCTTTCTGTCTCTCTTTGTGTTCTCTGTATTTCTATCTATGTCTATGTCTCTCTTGTCTTTCTGTCATTCTCTCTGTACCTTTCTTTGTCTGTGTCTTTCTCTCTGTGTATCTATCTCTCTGACTTTCTCTGCCTCTCTGTCTCTCTCTGTCTCTCTGTCTTTCTTTCTCTGTCTTTCTGTCTATCTTTATCCTGGCATCCTAGTGACGGACACCAAGGGTGCCTGTACCCTGAACAATACTGTCTTTCTCTGACTTTATCTCTCTGTCTCTGCCTGTCTCTGTCTCTTTGTCTCTCTGTCTTTCTCTCTCTGTCTCTCTTCTTTCTAGCTTTCTCTTTGTTTCTGTCTTTCTCTGTCTCAATTTGTCTTTCTATCTTTGTCCCTATGTCTCTCTGTCTTTCTATCTCTCTGTTTTTCTCTGTGTCTCTCTGTCTCTGTGTCTTTCTCTTTCTTTGTCTCTGTCTCTTTTTGTGTCTCTCTGTCTCAATCAAACTCCTCCTGACCTCTGGGAAATCAAGTGCTCAGGTGATAGAATTTCAGAGTGCCGAAACTTTGGGGGTGGTCTTGGCATTTTGGGGTCACTCTAGAGATATTATTTGGGGGGGACAAATTGGCTATAGCTGTTCCACTTGTCTCTAAAGTAGAGGGTGTGAAAAACTCAAGCGTCTCTAACATCTGGACAAGAAAAAAATTGAATTTCTTGAGATCCTGTGTGTGTGAGAGAGACAGACGGACAGAGAGACAGAGAGACAGATAATGGGGATGTTATCGTTTTCCCTATGCTGAGGGGTGAGACATCATTTTTCGACATAGTGCTGTCAAAACTAAGAAAATGGCGGAGAAGAAAAATAATTCATCTATAATAGGGCCCCCCAAAATAAAAGTAAAAAATATATAAATAAATAAATATAGAAGTATATACATTTGTAATATTTATATATAATACACAGTTATATATTTTTATAAATAATATATGTTATATGCATAGATTATATTTATATTTTTATATTTATTTCTTTTATATACTTTACCATGTCTGTTATATATATTTATAAATACATAATCAATACATTGTTTATAAAATATGTATTATCTTTTACCCTATGTTTTATTATATTTTTTATATTATATTTCTTGTATACTTATATCATGTTTCCATAAGTCATCTGCACGAAGCAAGACACGGCCTACTTGCTGTTGGAAACGCACAGTTTGATCAGCACAAATAAAAATTAAGGGGCAGAATGCAAAAATCAGAAGCATTTTAGCCTTTCTGAATTGCACACTCCAAAATATACAACTTACATATGACATAATGAGGTATGAGGGTGGACTATCTCCTTTGATTTCCCTTTGGCCATGGGCTCGTGTTTCAAAGCAAGAGACCCCAGACCTTGTCGGCGTCTTCTCTGTGACTCCATAAACTTGCATTTCAAGGACAGTCTGCAAACGCTTTCCATGTTCTTCTCCTGTTTTTCAGCTTCCCGGTGTTTCATTTTTGTGCCATATGCCACGGATGCCTCGAAAATGATATCGAAGGTTATGGAAGGGTAAAATTTTTACAACCTTCTCGCCATATGCGCTGCTTTGAAAATGGACTCAAAAATCCTTTGACTTTCAAAGAAATGATCTTGAATATCTCTATGAATAATTTCTCCAGATCCTGGGACAGCTCAAAATACTAGAATTAATGGAATTCAATTTTGGCCTTTGTATTTTGTTTTTGTTTCACAAATAGTGCGGTATGCATATATAAAACATATAAAATATTATATATAAATTATGTATAATATATAAACATAAAATCATGACGTGAACTTGCATTTTTGTCATGTCAAATTATTCCTCACCCATGTAAAGGGGCCACGGGTCTGTCTTTTCCCAAAAAACTTTTGATTTATGGGTGAAATCTAATTAAGTTTTCCAAACTTCATTACTAATAACACCAGAGATGCCTCAGCAAACTTTTTACCTCTTAATACATTCTGACAAATCTTCAGAATATAATGATGTTAGAAACATCTCTCTGTCGTATCAATAATTCCACGATCACCGTGCCATCTGTTTTCTCCTGAAGAAACCCTCTTTTACCCAAATTTCACTACTGTCCCAAATCTGAGAAACGTCAGGATTTTTTTTTCCCCCTTCGAAGACAGAATGCATGTTCTATGAATTTCCACCTGCGTTTTCTGGGAGGGCCATAAATCTCAAATTACAACCTCTCCAGAATCCCCCAAAGAGCTGAAATATAATTTCACTCTCTAATGTTGATGTCTAGGTGTGTTTTTATACATATTTTGTTTGTTTTACCCGCCATCTCTCTTGGGTGGCTGATTCCAGGAAATTTTTATTGTACACGAGGGAAATTTGATGTTACACATTCGATAGCAAATCACGGCTTGTCTAAGGCTGGGCAGATGTTTGAAGATGTTTGGAAATCTTGGTGTATTGGATGAAAAAGTATGCAAATAATAAAGCTTTTGTGCATTGGGAAAAAAAATCTTTTTCCAGGTTTGGAAAAAGTTGGAGTTTTGAAGAAGTCATTTTCCTCTACTTGAAATATAAAATAATTTATATAAATTTTATATCATATATATAAATTTTATATTTATATAAAGTAATTAAAATATAAAATAATTTTCCGTATTAGGTCAGGAAAAGGCTGTTAGAAATTTTTAGTCGTACCAGAAACAAAGGGATAAACATTTAAATTTAAAATGAATATATGTATATATTAATATAGAATAACACATATTAATTTCAATATAATATATTTTAAATATTTAACATATATTTGAATATTGAATATATATAAAAAATTCAACCATAAATATATAATATATTAAAATATATAAAATAAAATATTGATGTTATATATATAATAAAACATAATTATATGCAGATAGTTTTATTCCTATTAAATCATGAGTTAATGAATTAATGTAAAATATAAAATAAGTATGAATGTGAATATTTATTATAATTCAAATATATTATTCTATTAGATTATTACAAGTAAATTCCTTATAAACAGGAGCGATAGCACAGCTGCAAGGCGTTTGCCTTGCACATGGCTAAAACAGAACCGATGTGGGTTCAAATCGCAGCATCCCATATGGTATCCCCGAGACTGTCAGGAGCAACTTCTGAGTGAAGAGCCAGGAGTAACCCCTGAGCATCACTGGGTGTGCCCCCAAAAATAAATAAAATAAAAAATGTAAATAAACAAATTTTAACAATGTTAATAAATAAAAAATAAAAATGAAAATGTAAATAAAAAATATTAACAATATTTGTTAATAAAACAAAAATGTAAATAAACAAATAGTAACAATATTTGTTAATAAATAAATAAAATAAAAATGTAAATAAACCAATATTAACAATATTTGTTAATAATAACAAATAACAATAATAAACAAATATTATATGTATCTTAAAATAGTTCATGTTAAACATTTTAAGATCTTATTTTAGATATATAGATATTATATTTTGTTTTTATTTATTTAAATAAATAGTATATTTACTTTATAGATATATATCATATACAATATTCTTATATATAAAATATAATATATAAGTTTTATCTATATAACTTATAAAAATTTAAATTGAAGTCATGAAATATAATATATAAATATATAGATTTTCTATTTAAATATATAATATTATATATCCTATTATAATGTATAAAATATATAAATATTTATACATGGATATATAAAGTTGTATTTAAGTAACTCATAAAGATTAAAAATAAAATCATGACATTTTCATTTATATCCATGAAGGGAGATGGAGATTATTTTGCTGAGTGAAATGAGGCAGAGAGAGAGAGAGAGAGAGAGAGAGAGAGAGAGAGAGAGAGAGAGAGAGAGAGAGAGAATCGTCCCACTCTTCTGGGGGATTGAAGAAAAATGAAAATAAAATTAATTTAATAATACCCAGAGGTGATAGAAATGAGGGCTGGAAGGTCTGGCCTATGATATGAAGCTTGTCACAGAGATTGGCGAGTTCGGTTAGAGAAATAACTGCACTGACAACCATGATGGTGACGAGGATGAGAAAGATGACAAGAAACAATGACTGCGCCAACATAGTCAGCAGGTGAGGGAGGAAGAAGATGGCGGGCATTATTGGCATGAAGTTAGCACTGGTGAAGTGGGGGTGTAGTTTTTAATGGCTGAAATCCAACTACAAACATGTCTGTAATCAATGGTGCTTCAATAAAGATATTATTTTAAAAAACAACAAAGAGGGCCCAGAGAGATAGCACAGCGGTGTTTGCCTTGCAAGCAGCCGATCCAGGACCAAAGGTGGTTGGTTCGAATCCCGTTGTCCCATAGGGTCCCCCGTGCCTGCCAGGAGCTATTTCTGAGCAGACAGCCAGGAGGAACCCCTGAGCGCCGCCGGGTGTGGCCCCAAAACCAAAAGAAAACAAAACAAAACAAAACAAAACAACAAAGAGAGCTCTAGCAAGAAAATAAAGAATTTTGAGTATATATGATTTGAATGAATGGCTGAAAATAATTTTTAACGTCTATAAATTATATATATATTTATATTTAAATATTTATATATTTGATACGCCATATATAAATATATATTCTGTATCTAGGCCATGCTCAGGGCTTCCAGTTTATCTTAATAAACCTGTTATTAAGAGAAACTTAATAAAATTATCTCTGTTTTCTTCTCCCTGTGTGTTTTTTTTTTCTGTAAGTGACTAATCAGCTAACATCAATAAAGTTTATTGAGTCTGGAAATTTCTTCAGGTCCTTGTCACTAGACTTGGTGGATAAATTGAGTCTGAAGTGACACTTTAATGTGCGACTGTCCCTCAGGATTGTCCATTTCTGGACACACACACACACACACACACACACACACAAAATCAAGAAATCTGCAAATTTATATTATCTAAGATACTTTCTCTTATATTTCTATCAAATACAAATTTGTAATATATATATGCATTTATATTTTCTATACATTTTTATTAAATATATTCTAAGTATATTATACCTGAGAATATATTTGAAAGGACTTATCTTACATTTTAAGTGGTAATACATTCACACAAAATATAGAACGTTTTAATTTAATAAATAAATAACATTTTGTGTATTTTGGGGGAGCGGCCGCACCCGGTGACGCTCAGGAGTTCTTCCTGGCTCTACCCTCAGAAATCGTTCCTGGCTTTTGGGGGGACCCTATGGGATGCCGGGGGATCAAACCCAGGTCCGTCCTGGGTCAGCCACGTGCAAGGCAGACATCCTACCGCTTGCGCCACCGCTCCGGCCCCAAGAATAGTCTTTTTTTTTTTTTATTATACTCCTTACATGTTTTTTATTTTATTTTAATTTTCTGGGTTGGAACGTTTAGAGAAATCTCAAATTGGAATAATCAACGGAAAATCTCATTTTGTGTTCACGCCGTGTGTTTTCCTAATGAAATTGTATTAAATTCACTGACCTTTGATCCTTTACAGACTTTTATTCCGGCAGAGATATTGCCAAGTGTGAAATTTAATCAGAGAGATTCAGAGTCCGGCCACGCACATCTTCTGTTGACAAAAGGCATTATCCAAAAAAGAGACTTAAAATATGACAAAAATATTCACAGCAGGCTTCATGTTTAATACTCTCAAACTGTTGTACGAATTCATGGCTATTTTTGTTAATAAGATATATCACAGATAATTTAGACAGCCAGGAAATTGACATTTTCTTTATTTTTTCTGTTTTTTTTTTACTTTTCTTTCTATCCCTCCCTTCCTTCTTTCTTCCTTCCTTCCTTTCTTTCTCTTCCTTCATTTTTTCTTTCTTTCACATTCTTCCTTCCTTTATTCTTTCTTTTCTTTCTTCCCTTCCTTTTATCATTACTTCTTTCTCTTTTCTTCCTTCCTACCTTTCTCTTTCCTTCCTTTCTTTCTTCCTTCTTTCCTTCTTTCTTTCTTTCTTCTTTCGTTCTCTTCCTTCCTTCCTTTTTCTTTTTTATTCCTTTTTTCCTTCTTTCTTTTTTTTCCTTTCTTCCTTTCTTATTTCCTTCTCTTTCTTCCTTTCTTTCCTTCCTTTCTTCATGCTTTTTTCTTTCTTTCCTCTTTCTTTATTCTTTTCTTTCCTTCCTTTTGTCCACCCTTTCTTCTTTTTCTTTTCTTTCTTTCTTCTTTCTCTTCCTTCCTTCCTGCCTTTTGTCCTCTCCTTTCTTTCTTCCTTTTTTCTTTCTCTCTTTCTTTTTCTCTTTCTTCTTTCTTTCTTTTCTTTCTTTGTTCCTTTCTTTCTCTCTGTCTTTCTCTCCCTCCCTCTTTTCTTCCTTACAGGGGTTACTCCTGGCTCTGTGCTCAGAAATCACTCCTGGAAGAGTCCAACGACCCATATGGGAAACCTTTTCTGGTTTCACAGAACATCTAAAAATCTAAAATAAGTTTAAATGAAAGTAATAAATAATAATAAAATAAAATGAAATAAAATTTAAAATGTTTTAAAATAAAAAAAATGTTTTTAACCGGTCACTGAAGTGAGATCGAATATAAAACACCTTCAGGATAGTTGGAATGAAAGGCAGAAAAAGGTGAGAAACAGAGACGCCCTTCGGCCCCTCTCCTTCAAGCCCGCAGATTTTGGACCTCGTTGAAATGGTCCAAAAAGACTCAACCTCGCTCCTCTTTTTATGGCAGGGAAATCTCATTGCTGCCTTATCTCCAAGTCCCCAGAGGGCCAGCAGGCATTGCTCAGGTCTCTATCATGGGCCCCCCAAAATAATTTAAATTTTTTTCCTTTGATACCTGGCATGACAACTGGGCATGTTCCAGGGGCACGATCAAAGTCCTGTGCTGATACAACAACTGCATTGACATCAATACCTGGTCAAGATTAAACTTGGGAGGGGCCGGAGCGGTGGCACAAGCGGTAAGGCGTTTGCCTTGCACGCAGCTGACCCACGGCGGACCTGGGTTTGATCCCCGGCAACCCATATGGTCTCCCAAGCCTGTCAGGAGCTATTTCTGAGCACAGATCCAGGAGGAACCCCTGAGCATTACTGGGTGTGCCCCCCCCCCCAAAAATAAAACAAAGCAAATAAAATTTTAAACTTCAGAGTTTACCTTTTAGGGGTTTCACGTATATTCTCTCATTCACAGTTTCTCTGTCTGTCTCTCTGTCTCTGTCTCTCCGTCTCTGTCTCTGTCTTTCTGTCTCAATCTCTCTGTTCTGTCTCTCTCTGTCTTTTTGTCACCATCTCTGTCTGCTCTGTCTCTCTGTTTCTGTCTGTTTATCTCTGACTCTCCATCTCTGTTCTCTCTGTTTCTCCATGTCTGTGTTTGCCTCTCTATCTCTGTCTCTCTGTAGCTGCTTATATGTCTTCTCTGTTTCTGTCATCTGTCTCTGTCCTGTATCTCTGTGTCCCTGTCTCTCTCACTCTGTCTCTGTCTCTCTGTCACTGTCTCTGTCTGCTCTGTCTCTCTGTTTCTGTCTGTTTATCTCTGACTCTCCATCTCTGTTCTCTCTGTTTCTCCATGTCTGTGTTTGCCTCTCTATCTCTGTCTCTCTGTAGCTGCTGATATGTCTCTCTGTTTCTGTCATCTGTCTCTGTCCTGTATCTCTGTGTCCCTGTCTCTCTGTCTCTGTCTTTCTGTTTTTCTCTGTCTCTGTCTCTTTGTCTTTTTGTCCAGTGTCTCTGTATCTCTGTGTCTCTGTCTCTCTTATTTACTCTCTATCTCTGTCTATTTCTGTCTTTGTTTCTCTATGTCTGTCTGTCTGTCTCTCTCTCTGTCTTTGCCTCTATCTCTCTCTGTCTCTTCATCTCTCTTTCCTGTCTATCTGTATCTCTGTCTATCTGTCTATCTCATTTACTCTGTTTCTGTCTCTCACGGTCTCTGTCTCTCACGGTCTCTGTCTGTTTCTCTCTGTCTCTGTCTGTCTTTGTCTCCGTCTCTGTCTCTGTCCTGTCTCAATCTACATCTGTTTGTTTTTTTTTGTTTTTTTTTTTTTTGTCTCTCTATGCCTCCATCTCTTTCACTCACTCTGTGTCTCTGAGACAGACTAGGGAAAAAGCCCAAATTTCCTTTTGTGCAAGGCCCATTTCCTCACTCCACCCCAGTTTCTGGGACTCTCCAAGAAAGCTGGGCCTTGGGACCATCTTTCCTACCGAACAAAAAACTGAGGTGCAGTTTGACGGCTACTTGGGGGTGCTCCTGAGATTGAGGTTTTTGCATAGCCAGAGGCTCAATGCAGACAGTCAGTCCTGGAATTTTGGAATTCTCCTTCTCTGGGTCACTACAGAAGGGAAGGAGGGACGGGTCAATGCTTTTCTCCAATTCTGCCATTTTTCTCCCATAACCTGGGAGAACCCTATTTCTTCACCATGGGGGACCATGTCTCCCCCCGGGAAGGCCAGAACTACAGACCCAAGGAGACACCAGAGATAAAGAATAAAAGAAGGGCCCGGAGAGATAGCACAGCGGCGTTTGCCTTGCAAGCAGCCGATCCAGAACCAAAGGTGGTTGGTTCGAATCCTGGTGTCCCATAGGGTCTCCCGTGCCTGCCAGGAGCTATTTCTGAGCAGACAGCCAGGAGGAACCTCTGAGCACCGCCGGGTGTGGCCCAAAAACCAAAAATAATAATAATAATAATAATAAAAAGTTTAAAGAATAAAATAATAATAAATAAAAACAATAATTAAGAAGTTTAAATTTTTTAAATTAAAGAATAATAATAATAAAATAGTTTTAAACATAAGTTAAATCATAATAAAACAGTTTAAAAATAAAAGTTGAAGAATAATATTAAAGTAGTTTAAAAAATAAAAGTGTTAATGCATAAAAAGAATTATAATAAGGGGCCAGAGCAATTATGCACAGCGGTAGGGCATCTGCCTCGCACGCAGCTGATCCAGGAAGGACCTGAGTTCTATCCCCGGCGTCCCATATGGTCTGCCAAGCCAGGAGCTATTTCTGAGTGCAGAGCCAGGAGTAACCCCTGAGCGTCACCGTGTGTGGCTCAGAAACCTAAATAAATAATAAATAAATAAATAAATAAATAAATAAATAATAAATAAATGAAGTATTCATGACAGTTAGAATATGCTGACAGACTCGGGACATACAAACATACTTCAGGCACTTCGAATTTTCCTTTTCAGCCAGAAATGATCTTTGTTCAAGACACAACTCCGTTTAAGGGGGGGATATACTATTAATTCTTCCAAATTTTCCACCATTGGCCACACAAAAACACACTGAATGCTTCAGAAATGTAGTCACTAAAAGAAGAGGAAAGAAATGAGAAAGAAATTTAATAGGCCATAATCCTCTGTGACAGATACAAAAATCAAAGCCCAAAATAGAACAAAAATAAATTTCTAGACCCTGAGGCCCCCAGGGGTCGTGTCAGGAAGGCAAAAGGTCTTAATTAATTAATTAATTGGGGAACGATGCAACTACAACAGCACAGGGCAAAGGCAGACATCAAGCAGGCTGAGCTTTCCACGTCCTTTCTGTGTAAAATAAAAACCAGCTTAAGGAGCAGATACGAGCAAGAGGCTCTTTTCCTCCCACTTTGCTTCTTTCCCTTATTTTTTTCTTCGTCATGGAGACGTGACCCATTTTGCACGCTATAAATGGGCGAAATCTTCTCTCCTCGGCTCTCATGCTGTCTTCTTCCCTGAGAAGAGTTTGTGCCATTCTCCTCCAGGGTTCAGCCGTGACCCGAATTTCATCTGGATCTGGAGGCGGGAAGCCACACAGACAATGGGATTCGCCTCTGCGGAGACACAGCTCAAGGGACGTCCTGCTGAGTTGGGAAGGAAGAAGGATGGAACTGATGCTGCAGCCCGGGGAGGAAGCACAGAGGCTGCTGAGAGAGAGGACAACAGGAGAGCCAATGGGGTGGGACTTGAGGGGTGTTCGAATCACTCGAGTTTAATGAATGACCCAATTCAACTCCTTCTGTATATATAATATATGATACATCCATATAAATATAATATTCATTATTGTATAATATAATACAATGTAATGTAACATTATAGTGTAGTATGATAATATTGTACTGTACAGTACAGTGTGGTGTGGTGTGGTATGGTATGGTATGGCATGGCATGGCATGGCATGGCATGGTATGGTATGGTAGGGTTTGGTATGGTATGGTATGGTGTGGTATGGCATGGTATAGTATGGTATGGCATGGCATGCTATGGTATGGTAAGGTAGGGTTTGGTATGGTATGGTATGGTATGGCAGGGCATGGCATAGAATGGCATGCTATGCTATGGTATGGTATGGTAGAGTTTGGTATGGTATGATATGGTATGGTATGGTATGGCATGGCATGCTATGGTATGGTAGGGTTTGGTATGGTATGGTATGGTAGGGTTTGGTATGGTATGGTATGGTATGGTATGGTATGGCAGGGCATGGCATGGCATGGCATTGCATTCTATGGTATGGTAGGGTAGGGTTTGGTATGGTATGGTATGGTATGGTAGAGTTTGGTATGGTATGATATGGTATGGTATGGTAGGGTTTGGTATGGTATGATATGGTATGGTATGGTATGGCATGGCATGGTATGGTAGGGTTTGGTATGGTATGGTATGGTATGGCAGGGCATGGCATGGCATGGCATTGCATTCTATGGTATGGTAGGGTAGGGTTTGGTATGGTATGATATGGTATGGTATGGTATGGTAGAGTTTGGTATGGTATGGTATGATATGGTATGGTAGGGTTTGGTATGGTATGATATGGTATGGTATGGCATGGCATGCTATGGTATGGTAGGGTTTGGTATGGTATGGTATGGTATGGCAGGGCATGGCAGGGCATGGCATTGCATTCTATGGTATGGTAGGGTAGGGTTTGGTATGGTATGGTATGGTATGGTATGGTATGGTATGGTATGGTATGGTATGGTATGGTATGGTATGGTATGGTATGATATGGTATGGTATGGTAGAGTTTGGTATGGTATGGTATGATATGGTATGGTAGGGTTTGGTATGGTATGATATGGTATGGTATGGTATGGCATGGCATGCTATGGTATGGTAGGGTTTGGTATGGTATGATATGGTATGGTATGGTATGGCATGGCATGCTATGGTATGGTAGGGTTTGGTATGGTATGGTATGGTATGGTATGGTATGGTATGGTATGGTATGGTATGGTATGGTATGGTATGGTAGGGTATGGCAGGGCATGGCAGGGCATGGCATTGCATTCTATGGTATGGTAGGGTAGGGTTTGGTATGGTATGATATGGTATGGTATGGTAGAGTTTGGTATGGTATGGTATGATATGGTATGGTAGAGTTTGGTATGGTATGATATGGTATGGTATGGTATGGTATGGCATGGCATGGCATGGTATGGTAGGGTTTGGTATGGTATGGTATGGTATGGCATGCTATGGTATGGTATGGTAGAGTTTGGTATGGTATGATATGGTATGGTATTTTATGGTATGGCATGGCATGGCATAGTATGGCATGCTATGGTATGGTGGGGTTTGGTATGGTATGGTATGGTATGGCATGGTAGGGCAGGGCAGGGCATGGTATGGCATGGTAGGGTTTGGTATGGTATGATATGGTATGGTATGGTATGGTATGGCATGGCATGGCATGACATGGCATGGCATGGTATGGTATGGTATGGTATGATAGGGTTTGGTATGGTATGGTATGGCAGGGCAGGGCATGTTCGGGTATGGTATGGGATGGCATGGGATGGGATAAGATGGTATAACAGCAAAATATAATATGATGGGATATGACATGATGTAATGTAACATAATGCAATATAATCCAAAACAATTCAAAACACTATAACATAACAATATCATAGAGTACAATATAACATAATATATAGCATGATAATATTATATAGAATATGATATATAATAATATATTTTAGTTGTTCTATATGATTATACTATTTTGTATTATTAATATTTTATATATAAAACAACCAAACAAAAAGTATGACTCCGAATAGTAACTCTTGTGTCCCAGGTCACGCGTCCGAATCGATTGGAACCAACAAAAGTAACGATCGGGCCATAAACTTCTGCAAACAAGTCTTGAGACCGATGTGATACCAGAAATCAATACTTTGTGTTTGTGGCAGGGAGGAGGGCTGCTGGAAGGCAAAGCCTGATGACTCTAGCTTTTTATCTTTGTCTTTCAAATGACAGAAACTAAAAGCCACAAAATCCTAGAAATTCTTCTCATCCTCTCCTGGGGTCCAGGGAAGGCCCCAAACAAGGCTCGGAAGTGCAGAGGTTGAAAACAAAGTTTGAATAAACTTTATATTCTTTGCACGCAATCTAAAATGTGCATTTACAGGCAGTAAGGTTTCACACAGGCATAAAAAAATTTTTTTTAATTTCCTAAACCAGAAATAAATTCTGAAAAACAAGATGGTTCAGCTATTGGCGATGTTCTATTTCTCAACAAAATGATGGTTTTCTGTTTTGCCCTCCATTAATCAGTTTTCAATATATATTTTTCATGACTGTACATATTGTTTCATTAAAATTAGTTTGTAAGGGAAGGAAAGAAAAGGAATCTGGATTGTATGTGTCATCTTGATACAGAAGGGAAATAAAGAAATAAAGATAGAATAAATAAAAACTAATAGAAAAAGAAGGAAGGTATCAACTAGGGTTGAAAATTGTGTGCTCAGGATTGATGTTTGATTCTTATTTTTAAATCTCTGTTCATTTATAATTATCTGTGTTTCCAGTCATCCATCAGTTGGTCGCTATATCAATTAAAATAGATATTAAAATGATGCAGAAACGGATGGATGACAGGCAGATGATGAGTGATGGATGGACAGATGGATAATGGGTGGATGGATTTTGAGCAGTTGGATGGATGATGGGTGAATAAATGAATTTAAGATAGATGAGTGGATAGATGTATAGATAAATAGGTACATTCATATATACAAAGAAAAAGAAATGGGTTTTCAGTAGTTGGAAGGATGGATAATGATGGATAATGGATGTATAAATTATTGGTGTTTGGATGGATGGAGGATAAAGGATGGAGGATGAGTGGACGAACATTAGATAAATAGATACATTCACACATATGAAGAAAAGGAAGTGGATTATTTGTAGTTGGATGGACAGATGATGGATTGATGGATTGTGGGTATTTGGATGGATAAAAAAATGAATGGATAATGGGTGAATAAATCCATCTAAAATAGGTGAATGGATGGATGTATAAATAGAGACGTGCATTTACATAGACAAAGAAAAATGGGTTATTGATCGTTGGATGAATGGATGATGGGTGCATGGATTATAGATAACAGATACATTCACATAACAAAGAAGAATAAATGGATTATGGGTAGTTAGATGGAAATATAATATAAATTATGGATATTTGATGGATGAATGATGGATAGATAATGGATGGATGATGGGTGGATGAATGATTTAAGATAGACAAGTAGATGAATGCATAAATAGATCCATTTATATACAAAAAATTAATGGATTATGGTAGTTGTATGGACAGATAATGAATGAATGAATTACGGATAGTTGTATGGATGGATGATGGGTAGATGGACCAATCTAGAATACATGAGAGTATGGCTGAATAGAAAAACATACAAAGAAAACGAAGTGGATTATGGGTAGTTGGATGGATAATGGGTGGATGGATTGTGGATGGTTCGATAGATGGGTAATGAATGGATTGGTTATGGGTAGTTGATGTATGATAATGGATGGATAAGAGGTGCATGGATCAATCTAAAATAGATGGGTGGATGTATAGAAAAACAAATACACTCACATACACAAAGAAAAAGAAGTGGATTCTGGGTAGTTGGGTGAATAATGGATGGATACGTTGTAGGGAGTTAGATGGAGAGATAGTGGATAGATGTATGATGGGTAGTTGTATGGATGAATAGTGGATGGATGATGGGTGGATGGGTGGATCTCAGATAGGTGAGTAGATAGATCTATTGATAAAGAGATAAAAATCATATATCCAAGAAAAATAAGTAGATTGTGAGTAGTTAGATGGGCAGATAATGGATGGATAAATTATGGGTTTGGGGATAAATGAATAATGGATGGATGATAGATTATTGGAAGTTGGATGAATGGATGGATACAAATGGATGTCATGTGGTAGATGGATATAAAATATATGTGTGGATACGTGTATAGCTAAACAGACACTTTCACATATACAAAATAGAAATGATTTATGGATAGTTGGATGAGAGATAATGGGTGGATAATGGGTGAATGGAAGGATCTAAGATAGATGAGTGGATGCATGTATAGATAGAATAACATTCTCACATACAAAGAAAAAGAAATGGATTGTGGGTAGTTGGACAGATGGATAATAAATCGATGGTTTATGAACAGTTGCATGAATAGATGGTGGGTGCAGGTGGTTATTTAGATAAACAGATACAAAGGAAAATAAACCAATTATTCTTTTACTCTGAAAACTGCCGGCCTTTAGATAAATGAATTTTAAATCTCAAATCATGCCTTCATGGAACCTTCCCCATTTAATAGAAACCGCTATTTCTATATTTTGTTTTCTGTTTCATTGTGGTGTTTATTTGTTTTTGTGCCACTTTTTTCCTCATCTATTTATTTCTCCCTTGACTTCCCTCACTGCTCCAGCCGAAATCATTGCATTACATTTTATGGATCTTTGAGAATTTCTCCTTGTAACAAGCCCGCTGTTCCCTTCTGCTAAAGAAAAAAAAATCACTCTCCCCCCCTTGAACCACCATCCATCTTCCTTGCGATTTCGAATGACTTTTCACCTCCTCAGAATTTTCCCATTTCTCCTCTCCCAGCATGACTATTATTAGCCTTTTATCATTCTCAAAGAATCCACATATTATTTCCTTGGGGGTAGCCAAAGTATATTAAATATTTATGTATCTCATTCCCTCATTGAGAGGGGTTTTAAGGACTCAGGTTCCTCGCCTCAGCACATTTTATTTTTGTGGCAGGCCTGGAAGAAAAATAAAACGTCAATAAATCAATCCGCCTTTCTAATTTCTGTATTTCTAAAAGGAGCCAAAGATTCTGGAAAATAATGATGACTGTCAGGGAGAGAGAGGGGGAGAGAGGTAATTATGACTGACAGTAGGAACTGGGAAAGAGGCAAGTTTTGGAAACAAAAAGACTTCTGCGAAGCATGAAGGGGAAATTAAAAGAGATGGGTGGATAGATATACAAATAGATGAGTAAATAGAAAGATAGGTCGATGGATGATAGATAATGGATAGATGGATAAATGGATGGATGGGTAGATACATGGATGAATGGATGGATGTATGGATGAAAGGATGAATGGACGATGGATAGATTAATGGATGGACAGATGAACAAATGGGTGAATAGGTGGATGGATAGATAAATGGGTGAATGAATAAATATATGGATGGATGGATTGAAGGATTAATAAATATTGGATATATGAATGGATGGTTAGATGGATAGATAAATGGATGAATTGGTACATGAATGGGTGAATGGGTTACAGATGGATAGTGGGTGCATGGATGGGTGGATGATGGAAGGATGGATAGATAAATGGATAAATAGATAAATGGATAACTGGATAGATAGGTGGATAGATGCGTGGATGAATAAATAATGGGTTCATGGATGGGTGGGTGGATGGAAGGAAGGATGGATAGATAGGGGGTGGATGAGTGGATAGATAAATGAATGAATAGATACATAGATGGGTAGATGAGTGGATGGATGGATGGATAGGTGGATACATAGATGGATGGATGGATGGATAGATGAATAGATAGATAGATAGATAGATAGATAGATGATTGATAGATAGATAGATAGATAGATAGATAGATGGATGGATGGATGGATGGATGGATGGATAGATAGATAGATAGATAGATAGATAGATAGATAGATAGATAGATAGATAGATAGATAGATAGGTAGATAGGTAGGTAGATAGATAGGTAGATAGGTAGATGGATGAGATGATGGATAGATAAATGGATTGATAGATGAATATTTGTATGGATGGATAAGTTGGCTGGATAATGTGGACAGGTGATTGGATGAATGGGTGAATAGATGGATGGGTAGATTGGTGGGTTGATGGATGGATAGATACATAGGTGGATAGATAGATGAGTAGATAGACAGAAAGAAGAGTAGAAGGATGAATAGATGATGAATAGATACACAAATGGATAGATTGATATATAGATAGATGGGTGGATGACTAAATGGATAAATGGATGGATAAGGTGGGTGGGTGAATAGATGGATGGGTATATGTATGGATAATGGATAGATGGATGGATGGAAGGGTGGATGGGTAGAGGGTAGATAGACAGCTGATAGATGGATGGATAGATGATAGATAGATGGGTGGATAATGGATATATAGAGGATGGATCAATAGACAGACATGAATAGACAGATGGGTGGATGAATAATAGATGATGGATAAAGGATGAATAGGTGAAAGATAGATAAATGGATATATGTATGGATACATGGAGTATAGATAATTAATAGATAACAGGTTTACAGAATAGATGTTGATTGCCTGCATGGAGAAATTCATACTAGATTTTCAGGATATAAATAAACGTAATGAATATAACATATGTAGGCCAGAGTTGTTAGATCCTGAGAAAGTTCTGGATCTCAGACTGGCCTAGGATGGAGTGGAAAACGGGGGTAAAAGGTATCTGAAGAAAGACCTTCTGGAGCCAGCAAACTGAGACGATGATAACGGCAATGACTGTTATCAGAGAGCAGGACTATTTAAACAAGGACACAGGTAATAGGATTTACATGAGTGGGAAGCTCGCACAAAGGGAATGGGAGGGCCTTGATGGCCAGGTGTATGTGGATTTTATCAGGTGTGTGTGACCAGGGGGACTTGACTATTTGACTAGAGGGATGTGACTTATGTAACAGGGGAGACACAGGAGGCGGGCTCTATTGTGAGCTGCCTGGTGTTTGCTCTTTCAGGCATTCATCTAAAGATCTATTCAACTATCATTCCATCATTCATCTATCCATCCATCCATCCTTCCATTCATCCATCATGTATCCATGCCTCCATTCATTTATCCATCCATTTATCTTTCAATCCATCCATCTACCCACAATCCATCTGTTCTTCCATCTATCTACTCATCTATCCATCCATCTATAATCTATCTATCCATACTTCTATCCATCTGTCCATCCATCTACTTATCATATATCCATCACATATCCATCTATCCATTCATCTATTCAACTATTCATCATTATTCATCCATTAACCATCCATCCACCTGTCTATCCATCCAACTACTCATCATCCATCTATTATATATCCATTATCCATCCATCTATTCAACTATCCATCTATCATCTATCCATCCATTCAGCATCCATCCTTCCATCCATCCATCTGACAAATAAAAAAATAAAATAATAACAAATAAAGAACAACCAGTGCTGGTGGGGGTGTGGGCAGAAAGAAACTCTCATTCACGTTTGGTGGGAATGATATCTAGCCCAGCTTTTCTGGAAAAATATATGGATATTCTTCAAAAAAAACTGGAAATTAAACTCCCATAAGATCCAGCTAGACCACTCCTAGGGATATATCTAGAAACACACACACACACACACACACACAAAACACAATACAAAAACAGCTACTATTTCATCACTCTCCAGTAGAGATAAGCCGAAGCTAATGGATGAATCCATATATAGGTGTGTGTGAGTGTATATTTTTGTGTGTATTTCCCCAGCACTACCTATAATCTCCAATTAGTTTCAGGAGATTATTACAACAATGGATCATTACAGCAATTTCCATTCAAATTGTGTCTCTGGGAAGATCCTTACGCCCTAGGGGAATGACCCAACTGAGTAAATGGGATTGAAAAGGCACCCCCGGTGGGTTTCAATAAAGCAAACTCAAAAAAATAATTGGAAAACCTGGAAGAAACACGTATTCTTTTTATAAAAACGGCAGGAAAGGAAAGGAAGGTCATGGGAAACAACTTAAAGGGAAGCTTAAGGTTAAAACCCTGCAATTCGGAGCTCCTGATCTTTGTGACTTTCCGAACAAGATATCTGTGCATTTAGGAGAGAAAAATAAAATAAAATAAGAGAGAGGTATGATTGAGAATTTAGAAATATTCCCACCCCCCCGAGGATAGCAAACTGAGATGCTCTATTTAAAATTTTTTCACAAATAAAAAGACAGGAATTAAGAGCACAAATGCTACAAGTGAAGAGATATTTTTATTAATAATATTTGTACTTAAGCGCCATGGTTACAAACATAAAATAAAAAATTAAGTATAGAACTTTAAAAATGCACTTAAAGTATAAAATGATACTAGAGAACTATAAAAAATGAGGAGATAATGTTCCAGGTGGTTTGGAAAAACATCACATACTACAGGAATAAAAATGACAGATAGATTTTGAATAAAGCTTGGCTTTTCTTTTCAGGGTGCAGAAGCTATTTAGTATGTAAGAAAAGAATTGATGTAGTTCAATTTTTCTTTATTCATGCTTTTGCTGCCTTGGCCAATGTGGTGATCTTGTATTCCTCTGTAGTACACACACACACACACACACACACACACACACACACACACACACACGGAAACACTATGCGGTTCTAAGAATGACATCATGGCTTTGCAGCCAAAGGAGTGGAACTGGAGAAATAAGGCTCAGGAAACTGAGTCTGGAGGAGAAGGGACAGACCCAGAACTGTCACCTAGAGGAAGGACTCACAGATACACATTGGGGAAGCCACAAAGGGTCAAAGGTAACACAACAGCACAACTGAGACACACAAAACTGACTAGAAGACCTTTGAGATGAAAGGGGCATTGGTCCTTGGGAGAGCGGGCAGGGATGCTGGTGAGGGATGTGGTGTCACAATTTTGGATAAGGACAGTTGATATTGCTGTGAAGTATTGTCAACCACACAATTTTCTTCATTTAAAAAAGAAGAGGGAGAAGGAGGAGGAGGAGAAAGTGGAGGAGGAGGAGGAGGAGGAGGAGAAGAAGAAGAAGAAGAAGAAGAAGAAGAAGAAGAAGAAGAAGAAGAAGAAGAAGAAGAAGAAGAAGAAGAAGAAGAAAGAAGAAGAAGAAGAAGAAAGAAGAAGAAAAGAAGAAGAAGAAAAGAAGAAGAAGAAGAAGAAAGAAGAAGAAGAAGAAAGAAGAAGAAAAGAAGAAGAAGAAAAGAAGAAGAAGAAGAAGAAGAAGAAGAAGAAGAAGAAGAAGAAGAAGAAAGAAGGAGAGGGAGAAGGAGGAGGAGAAGAAGAAGAAGAAGAAGAAGAAGAAGAAGAGGAGGAGGAGGAGGAGGAGGAGGAGGAGGAGGAGGAGACAGGAATGAGAGAACAGTGAATAGGTCATTGCCATGCACATGAAAAATGTGGGTTCGAACCCTAGCATCCTTTAGTATCCCCCAAACCTGCCAGAGTCATTCTAAGCACAGAGTCAAGAGTCACCCCTGAGCACTGCCAGCTGTGGCCCAAAAGCAAAACAAATAAGAACAAAATTTAAAGGGATAAATAAACAAATTTCAAGTGGATTATTTTGACTTTCACGTCAAGTGGATTATTTTAAGTTTGACATCAAGTTGATTACTGAAAGATATATACTTGATGTTTCTTTCTCTATTTTATTAAATGTGTTTTCTCCGCACTTCCCCCTCTTTTATTCCTATTTCTCCTTCCTCAGAATGGGCAAAACGCCCAGGATTTCTCATAAAATCACTGTCTTAGAACACTCGCCATTAATATTCAAGACAGAATCATTTTGCTAGAATTTGAGAAAACTCACTTCCCTTTTCTATCTTCCTGAGCCCAGTGATCCCCGGATAATGCCGTCATTCCCCCCATAGATTCTACAAACGATTTAATTTCATCTCCCTAAAATCCCTCCGAGAGCTGCAGTCTTTTATATGAAAATATGATTCCGAGGTTTCACAGGAGTTTATTATGTTGATAGGTTTATCCAAGAGAGCAGGTGTTGATGGAAACAAGATCATTTCAGTAAAAAATTGAATGAGGGAGGGAAAAAACTATTCTCACCAAGAGGTGGAGAGTTTTGGTTCTCTAAGTGTTTGGGAAAATGCAGGGCAGAGAAGGGAGCACTGTGACAAGGAGTCAAGGAGTGTTCTCTCAAATAAGAACTGGGTGCTGGGGGAGGGAGAAAAATAAAAGAATTGGGTGGTGGAAGGAGGGAAAGGGAGAGGCAGGAAAATCGTGCAATCTAGGGTGTCTAAAAGGAGAGAGAGAGAGAGAAAGAGAGACACAGAGACAGACAGACACAGAGAGGAACAGAGACAAAGAGAGATAGACCAAGAGAGATAGAGGCACAGACAGAAGCAGAGAGACAGAGAGACAAAAACAGACACCGATAGTAATCTACAATTTATACAAGTTATCTATTATATATCATCTATTTGGCGTATTGATCTATGCATATAGGAAACATGTAAATTATACATGCTATGCAAGCATGTAATATGTTGTGTGTTATTACATGGTATGTGTTATTGTGGGTAATTATATGAAATATAATAAATACATATTTGTAGATGTGATGTATTTAGTGTTATTTATAACTAATTGATATCATATAAATAATTAGATTTATCTATTTTAATATATTATATAACCATATTTTAATTACATTATTTTTATATTTATATCATCCTGTTATATAGTATGAATATACTGTGATATTTATATTTAATATAATCTGAATATAATTATATAAACATATTACATCATTATACATGTTATTTATATGTAAACATGCATTTATTTATAAGTACCAATTGTACCTTGTATAGATTATTATTTATAAATATCAATATGTATTTTATGTAAATATGCATTCGTATAATACTGCGACCCCAGGGACCCTGGCCCGCAGGGTGGATAAGGGTCACGAAGTTTATTCGTGAATCACGAAGAGGATCTGACCTGAAATGAAAAGAGGGGCTGGAAAAATAATGGACTCAAGGCGAGATTCCGGTCAAGAGTCTACTTTCATGAGGGAGAAGCAAGCTTATATATCATGAGCAAAACAAAAAAGATAGGGGGTGGTCATTTTCCACAGGAACATTCTGTTGTTTTTCAAAGTTCAAGTTTTCAGAGCTATTATCTCTTAAGCACACACTATATGTTGTTTTTCAGCCAGGTCCCTTGCAACAGAGTTTCAGATCTAGTCTTTTTGTTTGTTTGTTTGTTTGTTTTTGTTTTTGGTTTTGGGCCACACCCGGCGATGCTCAGGGGTTCCTCCTGGCTGTCTGCTCAGAAATAGCTCCTGGCAGGCACGGGGGACCCTATGGGACACCGGGATTCGAACCAACCACCTTGGGTCCTGGATTGGCTGCTTGCAAGGCAAACACCGCTGTGCTATCTCTCCGGGCCTCAGATCTAGTCTTAACTCAAGCCTGTTTACACAGATCTTTACTGAAGCATATTGTAGTTTATGGTTCAGCCCTTTTCTGTTAGGTCCAGGGGGGGAGGAAGTGCGGGCATCAGAGACTCCATTTTGCTCTCTAACTGAAGGGCCTCCGACATGATATAACATATCGTAACATAATATAACACAATATAACATAATATAATCATAGATCGTATCATACAGTATGGTATGTTATAATGCAGTATATATAATAATTTGATATGGTATAATAAAATATTTCTTCTCTCTCTGAAAATGTTGGGTCTTGGCATGGGGTTACACATCCTCCTACTCTTAAGTATTCTCTATTTATGTAAACCAAGAGATTTCTTGCAGAAATTTGCTTTTAGAATTTTCTGTCAACCAGTAGTCAGTGGATTCATTTCAAAGATTCCTTCCTGCCCAGTTTTTTGTATTTTTTCTACTATTTTCATCTAATTAGCTGCAAGTTGGTCATTATTTTTGATTTGCTATGAGTAGAGGCAGCACCTCCTCCCCTGAAAATATTTTCAGGAAACAAAAATGCTGTTGTCTCCTCTCTTCTTATTACACACCCATTGATGTTGAAAGTAAAGATTTAGACACTAAAAACACACTTAAAATTACAGATTTCCAAAACACTACTTATAGTTAACCTAATCAATCACTCTATGAGAGAACCAACATTAAAGGATTTATTTTTATAATTCTGTGTGTAAAAAATATCAAAAGATTCATTTTTAGACCAAAATTTTCTTTAAGCAATTTGGGGCCATAATAAAAAATGATATCAGTGTTGTAGATAAAAATCTATTTTAATTTATATAATGAATATATATTTCTTTTGCACATCACAATTTTGTCCAAGTTTAGAGAAAAGGAAAACAACAAAGGTTCAAACATATTGGCTCGCGGATGCAATAATAGTAAATTGTATGAAAGTAATAAAAGTAACTCACAAAAATAAAATCGGTGAGTCTCATTTTTAGAAAATGACCGCAATGTTTTTTTTTATAATAAAACTGTCTTAAGTTAAACCATTTGTTCTGCAAAAAGAGGTTATATTTTGGCAGAAGCATTTAATGTGAGTTTATCAGAAACATAAATGACCACGAATCAATAGATGGGTGATGTATACATGAATGCATGCAGAGATGTAAACATGGGTGAAAGGTCAGTGAACAACTGGATGGATGGTGGATGGGTAGATGAGTAGATGGGTGGATGGGTAGGTGGATGGATGGAGGGTGGGTGGGGTGGATGGGTGGGTGGATGAGTGGGTGGGTGGGTGGGTGGATGGATGGATGGGTGGACATATGAAAGAATGGGTGGGTGGATTGATGGATGGATAAATGTTGGAAGAAGGATGGATGGATGGATGGATGGTGGGTGGGTGGGCAGATGGATGAAAAGGTAGATAGATGGATGCATGGGTGGGTAGATATATGAATACATAAATGCATGGATTAATGGATGGCTGGGTGGGTGGGTATATAGATGGATGGAGGGTAGGTGGGGGTGGATGGGTGGGTGGATGAGGAGGTAGTGGACATATGGATGAATGGGTGGGTGGGTGGGTGTATGGATGGATGGATGGGTGGACATATGAAAGAATGGGTGGGTAGATTGATGGATGGATAAATGATGGAAGAACGATGGATGGATGATGGGTGGGCAGATGATGAAAAGGTAGATAGATGGATGCATGGGTGAGTAGACGAATGGATAGATAAATGCATGGATCAATGGATGGTTGGGTGGATTAGTATATGGATGAATGGATAGATGGATGTGTGGAGGAATGGTAAAATGTGTGTTTGTTTGTATGAATAGATGAAACAGTGGATGGATTGATGGAAGAACGGATAGGTAGATGGATGGATGATGGATGGATGGATGGATGATGCAAGTATGGATGGATGAGTATATATATATATATGTATATATGGATGGATGGGTGGGTAGATGGATTGATTGATGAGTGAATTTATAAGTGGATGGGATAGGTGGATGGAATAGGTGGGATGGATAGGTGGATGGAAGGATGGGTGGTGGGTAAATGGGAGATGGGTGGATTAATAGATGGATGGGTGGGATGAACCAACATCTTCTGTCTGTCCTTTGACCATCACTCATAGTAGAATGACAACAGCAAGTTCTGTTGTCCAAAACAAGAACCCAACTGCAAGAAACCTCTTCTCTTTCGACTTTTTTCTTCCTTCCTCCTCTTCTTTCCCCCCTCTTCTTTCCTTCTCTCTCTCTTCTCCCTTCCTCTCATCTTTGTTCTTTCCTTCTTCTTTTTCATTCTCTTCTTCACTCTTTCTCTCCCTTTCTCTAATCTCCATTTCTTCCTTCTCTACTTTCCTCTCTTCTTTCTTCATCCTCTTCTTCTAACCTCCATTTTTCCTTCCTTCCTTTCTTCGTTCTCTTTTTCCTTTCCTCCCCTTTCTTTTTTCTTCTTCCTCTCCCTCCATATCCAGATAGTTTTTAAATACATCAATTCTCTCCTTTATTGGTTCTGTTCATTGGTTTCATTGTATAAACATTTTTAGTGGAAACAAATGAATCCCGTGTCTTGTGAAGGCTTAAAAAAAAAGTGTTGGGGGAAAATCCAGTGAAATCACATCCATCCTTTTAAGCCTTTTTATAACATATAAAAATGACAAATGACACATTAGATCACCGACGTAGGTTAGTATTTGTGGAATGACAAGATTGAGAGATTTAGAAAAATCGATCTATCTTAATGTCATTTGTGTATGTATGTGTGTAGATAAATTTGATTTATCTTTTTTGATTTATTTTTTTATATTTTGGGGGGTCACACCCAGCAGTGCTCAGGGGTTACTCCTGGCTCTGTGCCCAGAAATCTCTCCTGGCTGGCTCAGGGGACCATATTGGATGCCGGGTCTTTCCTGGGTGTGCTGCGTGCAAGGCAAACACACTACAGCTGGGCCCGGAGAGATAGCACAGCGGCGTTTGCCTTGCAAGCAGCCGATCCAGGACCAAAGGTGGTTGGTTGGAATCCCGGTGTCCCATAGGGTCCCCCGTGCCTGCCAGGAGCTATTTCTGAGCAGACAGCCAGGAGTGACCCCTGAGCACCGCCGGGTGTAACCCAAAAACTAAAATAAAATAAAATAAAATAAAATAAAAACAAAGCAAAAGAAAAAAACACCCTACAGCTGTGCTGTCGCTCTGGGCCCATAAATTTTGATATTTATGGTGGGGTTTTTTTTTGTTGTTGTTGTTGTTCTTTCTATATCACATTGTCTTAAAGAGTAAATGAAATTTGGTCAGTGTAGAAAACCATGATGCTCTGAACAACATTGTTATTTTCTGCTCTGAGATTTTGGAAAGAGGAAATATTTCAGTATGAAATCTCTCCTCTCTGCAGTTTATAGAAAAAACCCACTTAGATCAACAGTAAATGCAACTGAAAAGATATGATGGGGAAAGTTTCGTGTTTCTTTTTTTCCTCTCCTTTTTATTTTAAACATCGTGATTATAAAGTTGTTCATGATTGACTTTCAGTCTTTCTCACAATGTCCGCCATTCGTGCACCCACGAATATTTTCTTCCATCCATGTACTCATTTTCCCTCCCATTGTCTCACCTCATCTTTCTCTCTCTCTCTTTCTCTCTCTCTCTCTCTCATTCTCTCCTTTTGGATTCCATGATTTGCACAATTGTTCCTGAAGGGGGTTCCTGCCTCTCTCTTTCCCTCCTTCCAGCACCCAGTTCTTGTCCAGAAGGATCATTCTCTCTCTCTCTCTCTCTCTCTCTCTCTCTCTCTCTGTCTCTCTCTCTCTCTCAAGTTCTGTTGTTTTCTCTATTATTCCTGAAGGGGTTTTCTAACTCTCCCTTTCCCTCTTTCCAGCACCCAGTTCTTGTCCAGAAGGATCATTCCCAACTCTCTGTCTCTCTCTGTCTCTCTGTCTCTCTATGTCTCTGTCTCTCTCTGTCTCTCTGTCTCTCTGTCTCTGTCTCTCTCTGTCTCTCTGTCTCTGTCTCTCTCTGTCTCTGTCTCTCTGTCTCTCTCTGTCTCTCTGTTTCTCTCGGTCTCTCTCTGTCTCTGTCTCTCTGTGTCTGTCTCTGACTCTCTCTGTCTCTGTCTCTCTGTCTCTGACTCTATCTCTGTCTCTGTCTCTGTCTCTCTCTGTCTCTCTGTTTCTCTCTGTCTCTCTCTGTCTCTCTGTTTCTCTCTGTCTCTCTCTGTCTCTGTCTCTGTCTCTGTCTCTCTGTCTCTGTCTCTCTGTCTCTGACTCTGTCTCTGTCTCTGTCTCTGTCTCTCCTGCCTCTCCCTTTCCTTCCTTTCAGCACCCAGTTTACTGCCCTCCCTTCTCTTTGTGACAAGTTTTCTACTTTGGACCTTTCCTCCTGGCCCTTGTCTCAATTTTCTCTCCATAGTATTACGATACCATCTTTCCTTTTATATTTCACAAAATGATTATAATTATTCTATCATCTCTACCTCTTGCCTTCTGGCTCATTTCACTCAGCACAGTACTCTCCGTATATGTCCATGGATAATGAAATTTCATGACTGAATTTTTCCTAACAGAAGTGAAACATTTTTTAAACATGTCTTCCAGAGACCCACACCGAGGTGTCTTTTAAAGGCTTTTACAATTTTTTTATTCTACAAAGCCACATGTTTCTTATAATAGCTGGAACAAATTAATGGAGGAATGTACACAAAAATTTTCATCTTCACACCTTCTAAAAATATTCACTCTATACTGTTAAGGACCACTGTATTGTACTGTCATTTTATTTACCATTCAAAACAAAAAAACTAGATTCCATTTTCCAGAGTTTAATTTCTGTGCTCTTTTAAAATGATTTACTTCAATGGAATGAAAATTTGTACTCCATAAAGAAAGCTGGTTTTCAAAGGATATATGCTTTGATTAAACAGAATACTCTAACTACTTGCCATCTATCTATGTATGAACCTATTGATCTCTATGAAACCATCTATGTACTTATGCATCAAAAACTCACCCACCCATCATTGATCATCAAGCTTTTCATGCACACATTTATCCATCTACCCATCCATCCATCCACCCATCTGTCAATCCTCTCATATTTCCATCCACCCATCACCATCTACCTATCCACCTATCCATCTTTCCAATTATTCATCGATCTGTCCACCCATCCATTCACCTATCCATCTATCCATCCAACCACCCACCCACTTATCCACCCATCCACTCACCACTTTATCCATCCATCCATCAATTCATCCATCCACCCATCCATCCATCCATCCAACCACCCATCCTCTCACCCATCCACCAATCTACCCATTCATCTACACATCCACTGATCCACCCACCCACCAATCCACCCACCCACCCATCCATTCATCAATCCATCCACTCATCTAACTATCCATCCACCCATCCAGCCACCAATCCAGCAACCCACCCACTTATCATTCCAACTACACACCTATCCATCCATCAAGCCATCTATGTATCTTTGTATGGATATCCATCCATCCACCCATCTACTGATCCACCCATCCACCCACCCACCCACCCATCTATTCATCAATCCATCTACTCATCAATCCATTCACCTATCCATATCCATCTATCCTCCTATCCATCCACCCACACATCCACCAATCTATCTATATATTCACCCATCCATCCAACAATCCAGACACCCACCCAGTCATAAATTCATCCACCCACCCACCCATCCATCCATCAGTCCATCCACTCATCTATCCATCCACTCATCCACTGATCCACCATCCATCCATCTTCTCATCCACCCTTCCATTTATCCATCTATCCACCCATTTATTGATCCATCCATTTATCCACCCATCCATACATTTACCCATCCATCCACCAACACACCAATTCATCCACTCATCCATATATCCAACCAGCCAGCCATCAATTCATCTATTCATCTACACCTTTACTCATCCACCCATTTATCCATCTATCATCTACCCGTCCATCCACCCATCCATCCACCCAATCCATCCACCCATCATCCATCTATCCTCTTTTTTCTATTTCATCCATCCATTTATCAATTTTATTTCTTGCAAAATATTATATTCACTCAGATGAAAGTACTTACTTAATGAAACACTTGGAAGCATGTTATCTGGCTCATAATTTTGTACATTTCACTCGTAAGGCTATTATTTTTTTTTAAGTTGAATCATAGATTTTACAGGGCTGGGATTTTTTATTTCTAATTTATGGAGATGAAAATCAGAATTTGTCACACATCCAAAGGCCCAGAAGTTGTCTCTTTAATTCTCAGGATAAGTTTTTTCCTCGTTTATTTAGCTTTAAATTGGACAAAATCTCATCTCAGACTCGCATCAATTTTACTACTCTACGTTTGTCCAGGGAGTTTTTTTTTTTAATTCAAGTACATTAACTTGATTTGTAGTGTATGTTAATGAAAGTATTTTAAGAGACTTTTTAGTGCTTCTGCCTAGAATTTTTCAGAATTAGAGAACTGACTGTTTGAATATCTTGGGAATAAAATGATGGAAGGACTCCCTAAATGACATGGGTCTTTTAAGAGGAAAAGCGTTTCTACAAAAAGAATGAATTTCATGATAAATTCTAAGAACATGTAAAATTATTTGAAATTACAATTATAATTAATTAATAATTAATTATAATTAATAATTATTCTATATAATATTTATGCTGTTTACATTTCTCAGCTAAAAATAGGACATTAAGGAAAATCTAGAAACCAGCACACTCTTGATAAAAATCAAATTATGATAAAATTTGATTTTAATTATTATTATTAATTATCAATCAATAACAATTAAATATTTATTTTGCAATGCAGCTCACTGTTATTTTGAGCCTTCTTTCAACTTACCCTTCTGCATGGATTTATTTTTCTTTCACCATGTCAGGGTCTAAACAATTGTGTATGTTTTGTGCTGTCTCAACAAGCCTAAAAATGTCAAATTCTGGACATTTTAATTTTAATTTCTCCCCAGAATAAACATTTAATTTCTTCAGCTAATAAATAAATATGTGTTTAGAACACTACCTGCTCCTTCTATACATATAGAATATATTTGAAGAATATTGGGTGTCAATATGTATATATGCGAGATATTCTTCTTCAATATCTTTATTCAGGGCCGGAGTGGTAGCACAGCGGTAGGGCGTTTGCCTTGCACTCAGCTGACCCGTAAGGCACGGGTTCGAGTCCCTGGCATCCCACATGGTCCCCTGAGCCAGGAGTTCTTTCTGTACCCCAAAAATATATCTTTCTTTTTCTTCTTTTAATGAAAAAATTTATCTTAATTCAAAATAGTCCAAGAAATAGTCCCTCTTCTATGCATTGTATTACGCATGCATACACTATTACATATTATATAAAAATATATTTATTTTATATATCATATATAAAAAAATTATTATGATATATATCTTATATATTCACTGGAAGTATAGCCCTTTCCTTGGTGGGGTATAAAGCAGCAATAATTATAACTATTAATTTCTTGAATTTAATGTTTTCGATTTTGTTTTTGTTTTTTGTTTTTTGTTTTTTTGGTTTTTGGGCCACACCCGGCGGTGCTCAGGGGTTCCTCCTGGCTGTCTGCTCAGAAATAGCTCCTGGCAGGCACAGGGGACCATATGAGACACCGGGATTCGAACCAAACACCTTTGGTCCTGGATCGGCTGCTTGCAAGGCAAACCGCTGTGCTATCTCTCCGGGCCCCTGTTTTCGATTTTTTTTTAAGTGGAAATCATCATGGCTGACTTGGTGAGACATAGGATGATTTTTGAAGATATGAGAATTTACCAAATTTGAGCCAGTGGTTTGCCCAAGAATCCAGCTGCAGAAATTAGTCGTAAAAGGGACCGGAGCATTAGGGCGTCTGCCTGGCAAGCAGCTGACCCAAGATGGACCTGAGTTTGATCCCCAGCCTCCCATAGGGTCCCCCAAGCCAAGAGCGATTTCTGAGCGCAGAGTCAGGAGGAATCTCTGAGTCTCACTTGGTGTGCCCCCCCCCAAAAAAAAAAACTAAAAACAAAAAAACAAGAAATTAGTCATAAAGTAGCCAACCAGGGCTCAGTGTATTTTTCTATATGTAAGACATATTTAAAACAACCAAAGGAAAAAATAAAACACAAAATTTACTATGGTAAAAAAATGGGGGGGGGGAAACACAAGAATTTTAATATATACCAACTTTGTTGTTCTTCTTTCCCCAAAGAGACAAGATCAGCTGTGTCCTGGATCTTTGGGGAAAGGACATTTTATTTCGGGTAAATATTATTCTCCCTTTTAGCATCCAGCCTTCACCAAGGATGTTTAGAATCGTTACGGATCAAACACAGCTGAAGAAAACTGTCAGGCGGAAGGAGTGTCCTGGGAATGTTTTATTTACATATATTTTAATTTTCTGTAACCACTGTGTCTGAAGATGACCTTGTTTATAGCTGTGGTTCGTCACTGAATTCGGAGAAAAACTGGATGTAAGAATTTATTATATTATATTGTTATATAATATTTATATTGTTATGTTTGTTTTGTTATGTTACGTTTATTGTATTATCTTACTATATTATATAATACATTTCTTTTGCTGTAATTTTTCATAATTTTATTAGCCTATCATTGTACAGAGGCCCTATAAAGTGAATTATTTCATGCCTCCTCGAAGGTCAGGTTTGTAGGTTGTAGGGTGGGTGGATGGTTTTGAATCTAGGGATATTGGTGAAAGGAATATTACGTTGAAAGTCAGATTAGTGTTGGACCATGAAATGCCAAAATAAAACTATATTCTGAGCAAATACGTTGTTTAAATAAAGTTTTTTTTTCAGAACGATGTGTGTTATTTTAAGGGGTCGGCTGCATGCCGGGCATCTGTCCTACCCACTATACAACCTGGCCCCTCAAGAAAATATACATTTTGGGGCCGGAGAGATAGCATGGAGGTAAGGCATTTGCCTTTCATGCAGAAGGTCATCAGTTCGAATCCCGGCATCCCATGTGGTCCCCGTGCCTGGCAGGAGCAATTTCTGAGCATGGAGCCAGGAGTAACCCCTGAGCACTGCCAGGTGTGGCCCAAAAACGAAAGAAAGAAAGAAAGAAAGAAGGAAAGAAAGAAAGAAAGAAGGAAGGAAAGAAAGAAAGAAGGAAGGAAAGAAAGAAAGAAAGAAAGAAAGAAAGAAAGAAAGAAAGAAAGAAAGAAAGAAAGAAAGAAAGAAAGAAAGAAAGAAAGAAAGAAAGAAAGAAAGAAAGAAAGAAAGAAAGAAAGAAAGAAAGAAAGAAAGAAAGAAAGAAAGAAAGAAAGAAAGAAAGAAAGAAAGAAAGAAAGAAAGAAAGAAAGAAAGAAAGAAAGAAAGAAAGAAAGAAAGAAAGAAAGAAAGAAAGAAAGAAAGAAAGAAAGAAAAAGAAAATATAAATTTTGATAAACCCCAAATCCATCATCTTGTTTTTTGCTCCAAAATAAAAACAACGAGAGACACAAAACAGGATGAAAAATCGCATCCTTAATACAATATGTAGAATTAACTTATTAAATTGAGTTTACAGGAACAAGAAATGCGTGTCGGCTTTTTAGCGCGATTTCAAAGTATTTAAGTCAAATCCAACGCAAATTGGATTTAAGAGCAGAGCATAAATAATCGGTGTTGGAACAAATTGAAAAATGCTTATAATGTCAAAAACAAATCACAGAGGCCCCTTATTAGCTAGACTCATTTAGAGTCATTTAAAAAAAAAACCAGCATTTATTTTGAAATATATTTGGGCCTTTCCATAAAATAAACAGCAGAAACATGCAGGGGAAATGTTTTTTAGGGCTCAAAGATTCCAAAATATTTTCAAGCCACTTTGAACATTTTCACATACACACACACACACACACACACACACACACACACACACACAATATCATGATATTAAGGCCAAAGAGATAGCACAGTGGTAGGGCATTTGCCTTGCATGCGGCCTACCCAGGACGGAGGGACCCGGTTCGATTCCCAGCATCCCATTTGGTCCCCCGATCCTACCAGGAGCGATTTCTGAATGCAGAGCCAGGAGGAACCCCTAGGTACTGCTGGGTGTGGCCCCCCAAAAAACAACCGATGAATAAATAAAGTTTAAAAATATTATAAATATATTGTACAAACAATATATATAATCAAAAAATAACCAAAAGTATATATAACCAAACTATAAACGAAACACACATGAACAAAACATATATAGCCAAAAATGTATGTATATATAAATATATTTTTAATTTCTATAAATTCGTACAAAAAATAATATGTGAAATATTTATATATTGGTGCCAGAGCAGTGGAGCAACTGTAGGGGATTTGCCTCGCAAGTGGTTAACCTAGGAAGGACCATGGTTCGATCCCCCTGGCGTCCCATATGGTCTCCCAAGCCAGGAGTGATTTCTGAGCGCAGAGCCAGGAGTAACCCCTGAGCACCATTGGGTGTGGCCCAAAAAACAAATATATATATTATACATTATTTTATGTATGAATATATGCTTATACAAGTACATATAAATAAATTATACATAAAATAATATATAATATGGGCCCGGAGAGATAGCACAGTGGCGTTTGCCTTGCAATCAGCTGATCCAGGACCTAAGGTGGTTTGTTCGAATCCCAGTGTCCCATATGGTCCCCCGTGCCTGCCAGGAGTAACCCCTGAGCACCGCCAGGTGTGGCCCAAAAACAAAAACAAAACATAAATAATATATAATATGCATGTATATATCAGATAAAATATATGTAAAATAGAAAATATAGTCATTTCATATAAATATATAATATTTATATTTATGTTATTGTATTTTTATATATTTATATTTATGCATTTACATATCATAAATATTTATATTATGAATATATATTTATATATTAATAAATGAGTAATACTATATAATATAACACATGTTATTTATTTATATATGTATAACTCATATAAAATATTTTATATCACATGTAAATATAAATATCTTACATATAAATATATAAATACTATACGTATTTTTATAAATAGAAAACCAAAAGCAGAACTAGCAGATGCCTTGGCAGTTTTCTCCATCTCTTTATTCCTGCGACTCAGAACAAACAGGAGAATTAACTCATGGGCCCGATGGCCTGTCAAGGAGAAGCGCCAAACAGAATCAAAATATTTATACAGCGGATCTCGAGGAATTATCCACACCTTGCCTAGCTCTTTTCTTCCAGGCAGTGGGATAAGGCAGGTAACAAAGGCATTTTCTTCCACAAAAACTCGCTTTTCAAAACCAAGCATCCTTTGAGACTATCTCCCGAATTTCGGCCACTTTCACAGAGATTAAGTTCCTTCTTCCCTTCCAACTTAAAAAAAAAAAAAAAAAGAGTCAAATCCTATCATTAACTAGTGGCTGTAAAAAAGCAACCTGCTTCTTTATTTTTCTTTCTTTTTTTTTTTTTTCTTCAGACACATCACAAAAAGCAGCAAGCCCAGGAAAAAGAATTCTTGGAGGGAAGCCAGAATCAGATAAAAATCATTCAAGTTCCTTGCCAAGTCCCAAGAAGAGAAATTTCACAATGAACAAATCAGGTCAGAATGTCCTAAAGCTCATTTCTTTCCACTTGCCTTTTTCTAATCCTTTTTCCTTTTCTCAATGGAGTTTATAAAAAAAATAAAAAAATAAAGTGGATTTATTCTTCCCCTGTATGAATGAAGTGGCATTTAGAAATTTCTTCATGAATCCTGCGTCATTCGAGTATCTTTAAGCAGAGTGTGTCAAAGTCTATGAAAAATGATGTTTTTAAAACATAATAGTAAAAAATTTAAGATGGTTGAAACAAGGTATTCTCAATCTGTGTTCTCTCTTTTCTCTAGGTACTTTTGAAATTGTCTGTCCATCCTTTAACTCACTTACCCATCCATTATATGTCTATCCCTCCTTCCATCCACTCATCCATCCACACATCCATTCATCCAACAATTTATCCATTCATTTATTTACCCATCACCCATTTACCAACCATCCATTCACCCACATATTTATCCATTTATTGCATCCAACTATCCACCCATCTATCCATCAATCCATTCATCTATTTATCTGTTCGTCCACCCACCTATACACACATCTATACATCCATCTATTTATCCATCTATGTATTTGTCCATCCATGTATCCATCCACCTACCATCTATCCATCCATCAACCACCCATCCACCTATCCATCCACTCACCCATCCATCCATCCATCCAACCACCCATCCATCTATGCATCCATATATACATCAATATATCCATTTATCTATCATCTATTTACCTATACATCCTTCTATACATACATCAATTCATCCATTCATCTGTCCATACATCCACCCATGCACCCAACCATCCATCCACTCACCCATCCACCCATCTATGCATATATTTATACATCCATCTTTTTATCCATCCATATATCTATCCATAAATCTATCCATTCATATACCAATCCATCCATTCATCCACCCTCCTATCCACTCATCCATCCATTTATCTTATCCATACACTTGTCCATCCATTCATCTATGCATCCATCTATACATTCATCCATGTATTCATCCATCCATCTATTCATCTATCCATCCATCCATTCATCCGTTCACCCACATATCCATTCTTATCCACCCAACAATCTATCCATCCACCCACCTATCCATCCCTCCCGCCTTCTATTCATCCATCATCAACATATTCATCCATTCACTCTAACCTTATCCATTCCATCTATCCACCCATCCATTCATCATTCATCCACCAACCCATCCATCCACCCACGCACCCATCCATCCACTCACCTTATCCATCCAGCCAACCATCATCACTCATCCACCCAACCATCCATCCACTCACCCATCCACCCATCTATGCATATATTTATACATCCATCTTTATATCTATCCATATATCTATCCATAAATCTATCCATTCATATACAAATCCATCCATTCATCCACCCTCCCATCCACTCATCCATCTATTTATCTTATCCATCCACTCATCAAGCCAACCATCCATTAATTCACCCACTCATCCATCCAACTCTCCCTCTACTAATCCATCCTTCTTTCCCTCCCTCTTCCATTCACTCATCATTAATGCATTCATCCATCCACTCACCTTATTCATTTCATCCATTCTTCTATCCATCCATCATCCACCCATCCATCCACTGACCTTATCTCTCCACCAATCCACCCAACTGTACACTCATTCCCCCAACAATCTATCCATTCACTCACCACACACGCACACGCACACACACTTTGTCAGAGAGAGAGATAGAGAGAGAGAGAGAGAGAGAGAGAGAGAGAGAGAGAGAGAGAAATCCCTGCCCCTTTCTCCCTGGTTGGAGAGATTTTTCCCTGTTCCTTCTACGTTCAGATAGATTAGATGGATGATGGATGATAGATAGATAGATAGATAGATAGATAGATAGATAGATAGATAGATAGATAGATAGAGTAGATGGATAAATAGATAGATACATACATACATAGGTAGAGGGGCCTGTGAGGTGGCGCTAGAGGTAAGGTGTCTGCTTTGCAAGCGCTAGCCAAGGAAGGACAGTGGTTCGATCCCCTGGCATCCCATATGGTCCCCCAAGCCAGGGGCAATTTCTGAGCACTTAGCCAGGAGTAACCCCTGAGCATCAAACAGGTGGGGCCCCAAAAAACAAACAAAAAAAAGGTAGGGAGGTTCATAGATAGATTGATAGATAGATAGATATTCATATTTTATACAATGTATGTTATATAGCACATAACATATAAAATAATTCTCTATTTCATATAATCTATATTTATAAGATATATGTTTATATTATATTTAGATTGTTATATATTTATAATATATATGTTATGTCGATCACATCATATCATACTAATGTTAATATAATTATATGATAATCTATTATGTTACATGATGCTTAATATATAACTTATTAAAATCTATTTTCATACTTTTTTTGTTTTTGGGGGGTCACACCCATTTGATGCTCAGGGGTTACTCCTGGCTAAGCGCTCAGAATTTGCCCCTGGCTTTGAGGGACCATATGGGATGCCAAGGGAATCGAACCTCGGTCCTTCCTTGGCTAGCGCTTGCAAGGCAGACACCTTACCTCTAGCGCCATCTCTCCGGCCCCTATTTTCATACTTTTAAACATTTTTATACATCTGTACATTTATACTTACATTAGTAGATATTCTTCATTTATTAGGAATAAAATTTAATACGAATAAAGCACTCACATGTCTTCCTTTTGTGCTGGCATGTTCTTCCATGTCTGAGAAAGAAAAGACAGACAACCAAAAATAGAAAATCAGTAGCGGAGAATAATGTCCGTGGCCCTTTGAACACACAAAAGGCATGACCTTGGCTGAGGTGGTGACCAAGGTCACATATGGAATCTTTCATGCTTCATAAAGCCTTTGAAAAACTCTAAATTCCAAAATCAGAAAATTCACTTTCTACAACTTAATTTCAACCCAGAGATATTTGATATTCACATACCAGAGATATTTGATCTGAAGGGTTGAAAGACCTTCTTAAACCAAATATAGAGAAATATTAGGCCAATGGATGTCTGAGGCAATGTTCAAAGAATCATAAGGATGTAGGGGATCGAAACTGGGTTGACTGCAGGCAAGGCAAGAGCCCTAACCACTGAGCATTCACTCTGGCCCCAGGAACTTTCTACATTATTGGAGGTGTTTTGAGGCATGTTTCAATCCTTGGGTGTTTTTTAATTAAATTACGATGGAGTTAAATCCATCATGGTAATGGAATTACCCAATAAAAAAGGAAGACCAGTCCATAACATATATTTTATAACTTTCTTTTTTATTTGATCGAAATTAATATAACTATATAAAGCAAAGTTATATAAGTTTAATTATATGATTTTATAAATTACTTCAATTATTAGAATTTATATCAAATAAATATATCTAAGTTAATTTATATCAATTAGCTATTATAAAATTATATACATGAACATTACTTTATATAAAATAACTGTACGTGATTGTAATTTTGAATTTTAATTCAATTATGGCAATTATATATGATTTATGTTTTATATGAATAAATGCATATTGATTATATATGATTTATATTACTTTATATAAATAAATAAATGCACAAGAAATTGTATAGACAAAATATATATAAAACTTATAATACATAATATTAAGTAAAGTAAATAATTATATTTTAAAAGATGTGTATTTTATATAACAAAGCTATTTATATGGCTTTAAATTCATTTAAATGAATAGAAAATATCTTTGTTGCTGTTGTTGTTGTTTGGTTTTTGGGTCACACCTAGCAACGCTCAGGGGTTCCTCCTGGCTCTATGCTCAGAAATCGCTCCTGGCAGGCTCGATGGGGGGGACCCTATGGGATGCCGGGATTCAAACCACCGACCTTCTGCATGCAAGGCAAAAGCCTTACCTCCATGCTATCTCTCCGGTCCCTGAAAATACCTTCAAAGCAATTCCATCTCTGCACAATTTTAATGACACTTTAGTGAAAACCCCCTCCTCATCCACTACCTTTTAATCTCCAGGATCAATAAATATATTTTGCAAAAAATAAATTCTCATAAAGCCGTCATTTATTTATGACCCCAAAATTCAATAAAGTTCAAAATCACTATAATTATGCCTCTTGAATTATTGACTTTTGGGGGCGTCTTTATATATAATCAATCCACACATTTTCTCCACACAATTCACCAGGGAAAGGTGAATTAAATGGAGAAATTACTTACAATTTATATGATTTAATTATGTAATTATTAAATGTTTGCTTAAAAGTTATTTACATTTAAATAATGTAAATAAGTTTAACTAATTTAAATTTTGATTATTATATCATTTTGCTGCTTAAAAATGGTCTTTTATAGGCTCTGTAATTTAAATTAATCAACTCAATTTTTCCCCAGCCAGTAATTTGTGGAGATATTCATTTTTGGAATGCAATATTATATTTATTTATTTATTTATTTTTGTCTGCACTGGTTCTCTGTATAATATGCATTAAAATCAAAATATTATGCCATGAGAAAAGAATGACGAATTTACAAAAAAATATATATGATTTCAGGGAATATTTGTGCAGGGAAAATAAATGGTTATTTTTTGGGTAAAGTAAGAAAAGATGGTAAAAATAAAACATGATTTCTCAGTCTTTGTACATTTTCTTGTATGTAGATTTGGTCAGAAGTTAAAACTGTGAAATTTATTTGAGAAATAACATAAAGGTCTGACCAATTTTTTGAGTTTTTCTATTTATTAAAAGTTAAAAGCTCGATGGACAGAACTTTAAGACCAGGATTCAACTTTCTGTCTTCCTTTCTTCCTTCCTTCCTTCCTTTCTTCCTTCCTTCCTTCCTTCCTTCCTTCCTTTCTTCCTTCCTTTCTTCCTTCCTTCCTTTCTTCCTTCCTTCCTTCCTTCCTTTCTTCCTTCCTTCCTTCCTTTCTTCCTTCCTTCCTTTCTTCCTTCCTTCCTTCATTCTTTCCTCCTTTCTTCTTTCTTTCCTATCTTCTTTCCTTCCTTTCTCCTTTCCTCCTTCCATTTTTTTCTTCTTTCCGTCCTTTCTTCCTTTCCTCCTTCCTTTTTTCCAATCTTTCTTCCTTCCCTGCTTCCTCCCTCCCTCCTTCCCTCCTTCATTCCATCTTTCTTCCTTTTTTCTACCTCCCTTCTTCATTCTTTTATTTCTTCCTTTCTTCTTTCCTTCTTTTCTTTCTTTTTCCTCCCTCCCACCTTCCTTCCTTTATTTCTTTCTTCCTTTCCTCCTTCCTTCCACCCTTCCTTTCTTTTCCCTTTCTTCCCTTTCCTTCCCTCTTCATTTCTTCCTCCCCTTTACTTCCTTCTATTTTTCTCCCTTCTTTCCTTCCTGCCTCCTTTCTTACTTCCCACATTCCTTTCTTTCTGTCTTCCTCTTTCTCGTTCTTTTCTTCCATTCTTTTTACTTTCATTCTCTTTTCTTTTTGCCTTTTCATCTTTACTCCATTCTTTTTATTTATTTCTTCATTCCTTTCATTTCTCTTTCATCTCTTTCTCTTTTTTCCTTTCATTCTGTTTCTTTTTCTCTTTCTTTTTACCCTTACTCTCTTCTTTTCTTCCTTCCCTACTTTTATCTTCTTTCTTTCTTTTTATTCTTCCTAATTATACTTCCTGATTATAGTTTAGAGAGAACCACGAGTCTCAACTCTGTAGTCTGTTGAAATGCAAAGTTTTCAGGAAAATAAAAAAAGAACCCTAAAAAGAATTCTATAAGGCAGAGGATTCATCCACAGGCAAGATAATGAGATTGGAATTAAAGGGAATCAAGCCAAAATATATTCAGCATTCTTACAGCAAGGGTTTGTCTACAGAAATCCAGGGCGTTGGTGGCAGATGGATAGAGGATAAATAAATTGATAGCTGGTACATAGAAAGATACCAATATAATAACATAGATGGATGGAGACGGAGGATAGCATGGAGGTAGGTCATTTGCCTTGCATGCAAATGGACGATGGTTCGAATCCCGGCATCCTATAGGGTCCCGCGAACCTGCCAGGAGCAATTTCTGTGCATAGATCCAGGAGGAATCCCTGAGCGCTGCTGGGTGTGACCCAAAAACCAAAAAATAAACAAATAAACAAATAAATAAATAAAAATAATATAGATGGGACCGGAGAGATAACATGGACACAAGGCCTTTGCTTCGCATGCAGAAGGTCGGTGGTTCAAATCCCGGTGTTTCATATGGTCCCCTGAGCCTGCCAGGAGCGATTTCTATGTGTAGAGCCAGGAGTAACCCCTGAGCGTTGCCGGGTGTGACCCAAAAAACCAATAATAATAACAATATAGATGGATGAGTGGGTGGGTGGATGGATGGACCAATGGATGAACAGGTGGGTGGATGGATGGATGGATGGATGGATGGATGGATGGATGGATGGATGGATGGATGGATGGATGGAGGATGGACGGATGACTGGGTGGAAGGAGGACGGACAGATGACTGAGTGGATGGATGGATGGGTGGGTAGATGGATGGATGGATGGATGGATGGATGATAGAGAGAAACACAGGTAGGTAAATAGATTAATGATAGCTAAATATATTAGTAAAAAATAAATTAGTGATAGATACATTCAGACATGATTGATTGCTGACAGGAAGACAGACAAATGAGAAAGAAAGAGATAGATGAATGGTGGAAGGACATGGAGGAATGGGCTGAATGGATGGATGATTAGATTTATTGATGATGGATAGATGGATGGAT